>NC_089759.1:1629156-1929156 GCF_040412425.1 Macrobrachium rosenbergii | reverse complement strand
ACCAGGTGCATATCACGTAAATTGCTAAAAAAGTCTTGTTTTCTTTCAGGCCTAGACCTGAGTAATATTATGACACACGACATGCAGTTCACTATTCCTCAAGAAAGCTATCTTTCTGGAAATTACATGAATCTTTCTAATGTTCTTCTGTTTAAGAGAGATTACTTGGTGAACATTTCTGACTTTTTCAGACTTTAGAAGACTTGTTTTGCTGTACCATCGGTGCATAATATGCATACACAAATGGAAAAGTAAAGTGGAAAGGCAAGTTAATGAACAAGAGGATAAGAATTTTTTCTCATTAGCCATTTGCTATTTGGTTTTGAATAGTTAACAGAATCACTTTGCTGATGTTTTTGAGAATTTTTGTAAAGGTTTTTCCACAGTAAAGGATATACCAGGTATAGTCTCTCAGTTGAATTTGTGTGTTGATAACAATGGCATTTTAAGAATGAAGAGCAAATTTAAGAATGAGAAAACATTTCCTATTCTATTATCTCAAGACAGTCATTTAACAAAGTTAATTATACTGGATATTCATCAGAAATTAGATCATTCTGGGTGCTGTGCTGTACTTTCTGAACTCACAAGACATTATTTTATTCCTAGAAATTTTTCAGTTAAAAAGGTTTTAAGTCAATGTGTTCACTGCAAGAGATTTAATGCATGCCCTGTCAATCTGAATCAGAATTGTTACAAGGAGTTCAGGGAAGACCCACCAGTTGTGCCTTTCGGCAATATTTTCGTTGATTATAAAGGGCCTTTTACAGTTAAACTGCAGAAGGAAAATGCCGTGGTATGGCTATTATGTTTTACCTGCACTGGGTCTCGTGCAGTTAATTTAAAAATTTGTAGATCACTCAGTGTACCAGATTTTCTTAGAGCCTTTTCTCTTCATTGCTTCAAGTTTGGCATTCCACAGTTATGCATTAGTGACCTAGGGTCACAAACAGCTACAGGCACTAATGTTATAACTTCATTTTTGAATGATCCACACACACAACTGTATTTTGAGGAACAAGGTGTTAGACCTTTAACTTTTCAACAATATTTCAGAGGATGTAGTCAGTTTGACTTTCTTGTCAAGATTTGCATCAATGAATAAACTTCAGTGCAGGAAGTTTTTAAAAACTAAATCTTAAATAATGTACAGTATCTATATTTTTTAAATGAAGCTTACCTCTCCTTTATGTAGCGGATTCTCACATTTGAAAAAGGTGGGCAAAGTGAAAATGAGCTGGCCCTTTAACCCTTAAACGCTGAGCCTCTATTTACAAAAGTGTCTGCCGTATGCCGGCGCGGTTTGAGAGTTAGCGCCGAAGCGGAAAGAAAGTTTCTTTCAAAAAATCACAGCACGCTTAGTTTTTAAGATTAAGAGTTCATTTTTGGCTCATTTTTTTGTCATTGCCTGAAGTTTAGTATGCAACCATCAGAAATGAAAAAAATATCATTATCATATATAAATATTGGAATATATGACAGCGCAAAAAAAATTTTCATATATAATTGTATACAAATCGCACTGTGAGCAAAACAGTTAAAGCTAATGAGTTATTTTTTTTTGTTGTATTGTACACTAAATTGCAATGATTTTGGTATATAACAAATTGTAAAACAATCAAAGCAACACAGAGAAAATATTATCATAAAATGATGCATGAATTCGTAATGAGCGGATGTAATAAAAAGTTTTTTCAAAAATTCACCATAAATCAAAATAATTGTGCTAGAGACTTCCAGTTTGTTGCAAAATGAAGGTAAATAATTGAATATTACTAGAATGTAAGAGTTTTAGCTTACAATTGCATTTTTCTACCATTTTGGTTAAGTCAAAGTTGACCGAAGGTTGAAATTTCGGCACTTATCGTGATTTATATGAAAATATTTCAAAACTCATAAAAGCTACAACCATGAGTTATTTTTTGTTGTATTCTACATGAAATTGTGCACATTTTCATATATAAAACTTTATGTAACAGCTAATATAGAACGGTGCAAAAATTACAACAAAGTGACTAAAGAAATTCTGAGATTTTCAGCAGAGTTAGCGCGCATGGACGTAAGGAAAATGTTTTTTTCAAATATTCACCATAAATCGAAATATTGTGCTAGAGACTTCTCGTTTGTTGCAAAATGAAGGTAAGTGGTTGAATATTACTAGAATGTAAGAGTTTTAGCTTACAATTGCATTTTTCGACCATTTCGGTCGAGTCAAAGTTGACCGAAGGTTGAAATTTTGGCACTTATCGTGATTTATATAAAAATATGTCAAAATTGATAAAAGCTACAACCATGAGTTAATTTTTGTTGTATTCTACATGAAATTGCACACATTTTCATATATAAAACTTTATGTAACGGCTAATAGAAAATGGTGCAAAAATTACGACAAAGTGACTAAAGAATTTCTGAGATTTTCAGCAGAGTTAGCTGATGCTTTCTTTTGGGATAAGAAAGAAATTCGCGCATGCGCAGCTGGGTCATGCTTGTAAACAAAACAACAACGTGATCCGTGAACTCCCAGCATCCCTCAAGGGGCATGATTTAAAATTTTTCGCAAACGAGGCCTATAAGTATTTTTCTGCGAATATTTAAAAAAAACTCTTTGTAGTCGACGTATTTTACGTCCACTCGGCACCCGACAGACAACTTTTGTCAACATAAAATATGTAGTACAAAACAATTCTGTGCAAATAAATGTTTGCTTACTTAGTGAATTCAATCCTCAAGCTATTACTGCTGCCTAAAGAGGATTGCCACTCAGGTATGAATACCTCATCATGAAGATGCCTAAGGTCTCTTTGGAGGATGCCCCTTTCAGCACAGAACCAATGCTGGATATGTAACAATACCTACAGACATGAAGGTACACTTCCTATACTCAACCAAACTTCCCTGCAAAAAAACACATCTGGATCTGAAAACAGTAAAAAAGTAAAGCTACCACTTAACTCGGTCATAATATCCCCTACACAAAATACAGGAGTGTATGCTCTGCAAAAATTATATTGAATCTCCACATCACAAAGATAATTCACAGCAAAATCAGAATTACAATGCCACTGAGTAGCTTTAATAACTTTCTCTTAAAAAAAGTTCTTTCAAAAACTGATAGACATAGCCACTGCTCAAATGTCATGTGGCTTTACCTTCATGGTAGGTAAGATGTCAGTAACCAATTTAGCATGAGTCTTTCACCAAAGGTCTAATGAAAAAGGACATTGCATTCTAACTCATAAGAAAATCTGGCTTCTGGACAGTACAAAATAGATTCTTTACATTAGCTCTAATGTCTTTAGGGCGGCAACAAGATGAACCTGAGGACCACATCTAAGTTCCATGATAAAGGGGGTACCAGATACCTGGGACCTCCCACTGAAAAGCTTTAGTGATATCTTTGATATCTTTGTCTTTAGACAGATGCAGGCCTTTATGTCTAAGAACTGAAGCCAACATGCCCTATAGCCTTTAATGGCTCCTACTGAGAATTTTTCACATGCTGAGAAATAAAAGAAACTGTATAATGTTGGAAATAAAAGAAACTGTATAATGTTGTTTATAGAGGTACAAGTGCTGGGAAGCCCCTTAACATAGCATCAGGACCTATACACTGAACTGGCCAATGATGATGGTAGATTTGATTTGTAGAATCCTTTCTGGTACTGACAGTCTCAACGCAGTCAGCTGTAGCATGTGAGGCTTGTGATGGTAACTTTCCTCCCTTGGCTGCTTCAGAAAATTCTTCATGACAGAGAGAAATCTGGACAGATCTATAAACCAATGAAGTCAGTCTGGAAACCAGTCTTTCCTTGGCTACCATGGGATAATCAATGTCATGTGACACCTTACGGAATTGCTTAACTTGCTGATAAATCTTTTGATCATAGCATAGGGAGGAAAAGCATAACAGTCCAGACCTGACAAGCCTAACAGCATGGCATCCACCACCCACACCAGAGGATCTTGAAAGGGTGAACAAAAAAATAAGCAGACGATGTTTCCACTTGGTTGCAAACAGGTCTATGAAGGGGGACCCCCTCAGCTTCCACAGCCTGCTGCATACCTATGGATGTAGAGTCCACCCTGTCGCTATTACTTGATACTTGTGGCTCAGTACAGCTGCTATAACGTTCATTCTCCCAGGAACAAACCATGGCAGTAAGGTGATGTTCCTGCTCTCTGTCCATAAAAGGCTCTGCCTTGTCAATTGAAAGAGAGACTCAGACTTCATTCCCCCTTGGTGCTCCAGATACACCAAAGATTTGGTGGTGTCCAAAAATACTGCCACCATTCAATTGCATACCAGGTCCTCCAGCTCTTGCAGTCCCTTACATACTGCAAACAGTTCAAAAGACTGAAATGAAGTTGCTGCTCTTCTTGAGTCCTCAGACCAAACAGCTGCCTTTCACCTGCAACCACACCCCACGCCTCTGTCTGATTTGTCTCTACACAACAACAGGTCCGGGCTCTTTGAGATCCAGCAATACAGTAAACCCCCGTATTCGTGGTCTCACTATTCGCAGACTTACCTATTCATGGATTTCTCTGTGGAAAGTATCTACCCATTATTCGCGGAAAATTCGCCCATTCGTAGTATCTTTCACTGAGAAATACTCACTAATTACTATATTTTTATGTCATTTTCATGACTAAATGTACTTTTTGTGATAAAACTATTAAAATACTCAGATATAAGCATTTTTGGAGTTATTTTGTGTTTAAACTATCAAAATAGGCAGTTCTAAGTGATTTTAGAGGGGTTTTAAGTATTCGCGGATTTTAGCTATTCGCGGAGGGGGGGGTTGCAGTATACATCCCCCACAAATACGGGGGGGTTTACTGTACCCCATGCCGAAGACAAAGTTTGTCTTTCCACCACTGGAATGTTTCTTCCAGATGTATGGAAACTATAACCAGATGAAAATCAGGAAGTACCCTCCGGTCCCAAGGCTGTCTCATAAAAAATCGCAGAGGCGTCGTCCCTAACCTTGCCCCTGGTACAGGCAGTCCCCACTTACTGGCGGCATCAGTTAACAGTGTTTTGGTGTTATGGTGCTTGGCTAGCGACATCATTAACTAGACTTTCGGCTCCAGTAAGCGATTTTCGGTGCCGGTAAGCAGTTTACTGGTATCGGTAAGTGGTATCAGTAAGCAGTTTACCAGGGCCGATAACCAGTTAACGGCACCGTTAAGAGGTTCATCGGCAATTTTTGGTTAGTGGCGCTCGGCCGGGAACGGAACCCCCGCCATTAACCAGTGGCTGCCTACAAGCTTCTTCAATGAAGACATGTGCAGTAACAGGGACAACAAATTCACCAATTCTTTGCAGACTTTGCTACAGACTTTGGGAAGATGTCGAGGAGTCAAGGTGATGGTGGAACCCAGTCATGAGAAAGTTGAACAGTTGACCTTGATGTAGTTTCGTCAGTAAAGGGCTCCTGGTGTGCACATGCGCAGTGCTGAGTTGAAGGCCACTGCAATGAAGTTTGCAGGTTTCTCTGAGCCATGTCATCTCAATTCAGTAGTCCTAATGCTCCAATAGGTGGTCACTTGACCATCTTGGCATTCAAACTCTCTTAGATGGGGACAACATTCATCACCCACACACTTAGCTGTCACTGTTGTCTCCTGGCTTTTCATTTCAAGGCCAAAAATGAGGACCCTTTGAAGAAAAAATCCTCTAGTCTTCTAAGGGAATTCAGAATTACAGATAACACTGTGCTAAGTCCAAACACTTCAGGTTTACCTAGATGTCGCAGCAAACATTCCAGGTGGTCCTTTTTTCTTATATCTTATCACAAACAAGCCACTTTCTCTGCATGGGCTTACAATTGTCTTAGTGGCCCTAATTAGAAAGGCGGCACGTACCCCTTCCTGGTTCGCATGGCATCAAGGAGGTGGGTGCATCCCTGGTTTTTGTTGAGAAATTTTGCAAAGAAGTCTCCGAGTTCACAAGGTCATCATCAGAGGCAGCATTCCTCACACAATGCTGCCATGATGTCCAACAACTTTGGGTACACTGTGTTGGTAGGTGGTATGGCAAGTCCCTGTCCCACAGGCCCCTTAGTAAAAAACAAAGGGCCTTCTTGATGCCATGGTATTCCTGAGATATTGCTGTGTAGGGGGGCAATAATGCTATATATACAAAAACAGCATAATCTGATGTCATATTAGAACAATATAAAATAGCACATATACAGGTTCTCATTTTTTCCTATCCTTCATTGCTGAACTCTAATGGGTACCCTGAATAAAAGAATGTAGGTAAAACTCAAGTGGCTTTACCATGGGCTATTTATCATTTGTGTCACTGAAATTTTTTAATCAGGAGCTAGGCCTTTTTGACACCTGTCCATTTCTTTTGTATGCTCCTTTGAGGACAAACAACAGCTACACTATAAAAAAGCAGGTTTTGAAAAAGGATAAACCTGCTTTTGGAAGCCACTGTAAGTCCCCACACCCACCCATTTTCCCTAATAATAAGGCATTGGAACTTGTGGTGAGTATTTTTTCTTTCACAGGCCTGGCAAGTAATGGGGATCTTAGCCAGTCTATGAGCTGCTGTCACATCTGTGTCAGAAGGGTGAAGGACAATCAGGTAATCTCTGTAGGCAAAGGAAGGAGCCCTCTTGCCTTGAATCATTTTATATTACATCACTATGTCTATAAAAGGCACTCGTCTGGCCAAGACCAACTATAAGGGAATTCTTTGATATTTATTGGTCAGTCTATGAAGCCCTGGGGAAATCATACAATTAACTCCTTTGGGGACTCAAAGTGGCTACTAAAAATAAGTTTTTCCTTCATCAAAACCTGCTTTTTTACTTTTTCCTGCTTTCCATAATCATTCCTCTTTTCCTCATTTCTCTACTGAATAATGAATTATTTACTGTTTTATCTAATTGTCAGCATTATAGGTCATTGCTGTTGATCTACTTAATAAAATCACATCCTTGGATCCTTGCAGTAACTAATACTGCCATTTTAATTTCTTTCAATTACCAATGAAAACATTACAAACTGGTAACAGGTATTTACACAATAAAAAAATTAATCAAGACACAAACCTTAATGAGGAGAAAATCCTCTTCTACAGTAAAAGGGCCTTTGGAAATATCTGGGTCAATCATTCTCCATCGGCTTTGGATCTGAACACGGCTGAACCCCACAAAATGTTGATGAACCTATGTAGAAAGTACACACTTGGTACATGAATTACAAATATATATATATCAATACTTGTAATATTTACCATTAGTCTTCAAATATTTCTGTCATTCCAAATGAACAGAGCCTTGGCAATTAAAACTAACATTTGAATCTATGGTAATAAAGATACTGAAAATTCATGCACAATTCACATACAGCAATAAAAACCATGAAAAGTTACTGCTCAATGCTCAATCATACTACACCTACATGCATTTTCATTTTTAGATACTTTCTTATTCAGCAAGTAACTTTTGGAGGAACAAGTTGCAATCCACATTGCTGAAATGCCTGAAAGAATTTATCCAGCCTCAGAAGTTCATTAAGTACCAGCAGAAATGCCTTAACAACAGTATACACGGCCCTTATATAAATTACACATTAAACTGTTGTGCATGCTTTACCATGCTGCTTGATGCAGTAGGTGCAAAAAGGTCTCGATGTTCCGTTGCTTCATGATTTCTTAGATGTTTCTGTCTTTTTCCTCTTTAAATTTTCTAAATTATATTATACACCCTTTTCATGATTATTCTCCCATTCTTTCTTTATGATCAAATAACACACTCCTGCTAGTACAGGTATACAATTCCATTTATGCTAACATAATTTTATCTACAACTTTGATTCATCCCTACATTCCTCATCCTCCCTAACTTACTCCAAAATTCTAAATTAAGTTTAACCAGATCACTGAGTTTAACGGCTAATCTCCCATAAGATTCCCCTAAGCAATTCATCCCAAAAACTTTAGCCTTTATTCATTAATGAAGTCAAACTTTTCTACCACAGAAGAAACAGTCTGACAACAGCTTCACTCCTATTGTTATGAAACAGTAACATCAATAGTTTGATGGATCTTTCCAGCATCCTTGGTTTATACAATGTACATGCAATCATTTGTCTAACTGTCATGCCCCTTCTCAAGATACAGGCAGTCCCCAGTTATCGGCGGGGTTCCGTTCCCAACAGCGTGACAATAACTGAAAACTGCCGACAACAGAAAATCAGCAATAATAGCGACGACCCTTGGTTATCGGCGCTGGTATCTGGTTTATTGGCGCCAGTAGCCAGGGATCAGCACTGCCAATAACCGAGGATCAATGCCGATAACCGGAGATTGGCGCCGATAACCAGGAATTGGTGTCGAAAATCCTGTTTTTGTCATTGCTAGACAAGCGCCATAAAACCGGATCACCGACAACCGAGGCCGCCGATAACCGGGGACTGCCTGTACATGACTATGTGGTACATTTTCTTCTCTGCTATATAATAGTACTCTTCCTGCAGCTGCCTCTTTATATACACAGGATAAGGAACAGTTGTCAGAAAAGTCATGGATATGGCCCAGAAAATCTTAGAAACAGGGAACATATGAAGAGTTCAGTTGGAAAGTAGAAAGAAGACAATCATGTCGAACTAACAATTATTGATTTTAAGAATTTTCGCAGGCCTACAATATCATCTCCAACAATTTCAAAGCATAATCAAGCAATCTTTTTCCCTAACAATTTTTAGATTGTATTATTATTTCAATACTCTTTTCTTACTCTTTTGGTCAACATCCCTGCCTTTCTCTTATTTTTATATAATTTGGTCAGCTCATCAACAACTGGCTCTCAAGCTTCTTTTATCAATAAGCTTGCTATTCCTGATAGTTCTGGGGCTCTTTACCTTCACAAGGTACATTTTAACCTCTTCCAATGTTAAATTTTCTATTAGTCCTTTTATTATGCCAATGTCTTACAGTTTGTATTCATTCGCTTCATTTAGAAGATTTTTCAAAATATACTTCCAATGTACCATAATTCTGAAATGGCCTACCAACCTTTTTGCACTTTATGTAGCCTATAGCCATTCACTTTCTTACTAACCTTTCAATGCAGGCATCACAATCCAGTATTTAGTTAAGGATACAAAAATGTTTATCCATCTCCAGAATTTTCTCCTTTGCCATGACATGATCCTCCACCTTATTAATTCTTTTTATAATTAAAGCCACCTAATACCCTCTATTCCATCCACACTATTGTCTGGTACAGCTCCTGTGACATTTGTTACTTTCAGTATATTGTAATCCTGTACCACAGTTCCTACATGATCATTTTCAGAACTGCATCTTCTACTTGACTTCCTTTTTGTCAACATAGCCTTATTTTTTATAATGACTTGCAATCTTCAGTTCCCCCACCCCACTTTTCCATTTAGTAAACATTTCAAAAGTGTTCTGAGTTTGCTCTTAACACTCGGTCATCTGGATACAAAACTTCAAGTGGTCTTACTGTCTTCACTACTTTGTCATTTCCTGTATTACCATGATAAAGTAAATGCCATAGTACTGATCAACTGCCTTCCTTCCACATCTTGTGTTACTGTACAAAATCACTAGCTGTTCATCAAAACTTTTTGGTACCCTCAGCCTTTGCAACCACCAACTATTTACTTGTCTTGACACTATGTTGAATGACTCTCAGGACCTACAAAAATACCAACTTCTCTTCAGTAAATTACTTCTAGAAAAGTTTTATAATTGTAAAACTAACAATTCTTGTTAATTTCGATACCTTTCTTGAACTCTGTTCCACCACTTTCTCTCACAGTATTTTCCAACCATTTTCAAGCAGTCTAATGGGTCTAGAGCTTTCAAGTTGTACTTCATATTTTTCTCTGTTCTGTATACTACAGTATTAGAATTCTGTAATACCTCTTTCCACATGCCTAAATACTTTACATTTTCCTCTGCATATGATTAGAATTTTATAATACTATCACATTCCTCTTTTTCCACATGCCTAACTTAAATATTTCTTTTGTAATGCAGAAAAAACTATTAAAAGAAAAGATTATCTCTCAAGAGCTTCACAGAAACAACAAAAACCAGTGTATTTATCTTACCTGTGACCATGGAATGTGATTGCCAACACGCAACATATTGACAGTTTGCAACAACTTATCGGAATCCTTTTTGGTCCACTTACAGGGTTTCAACGTGGGCTCAATGAAAGAGACGTAGCGCTGCATTACCTTAGGGAAAAAATAAAAAAAATAAGTACCCAACCAAAATCACCACATAAACACCACAGACTTGGCAATCTCTCATTACGAATATTTACAAAGAGAATAATGGTATCATTGCCTTTTAATCATTGTTTATAATAACTGTGGAGTGTAAAAGATTATTTTACAAGAAGTTATAAGTAGCAGCATTTATACTGATGGCCCTTGGACTCTTCTCCACTTTACTGGTGGGTCATAATAGAGTAGAGTAGATGCTGATGGGTTATACCAAAGTGAAGACAGCTAAAAAAACAGTTTTTCTCTCCTGGTAGATTACTTCACCTTCCACTATCAGCATGAGGATTACTTCGATAAGCTGGCAATAAATACAGACTTCAATGAAATTGTGTTATGAAGACATTACCCATAGCATTTTGCAGTCCATGAGTAAAACTGACAGTACACAATACAGTTCCTTGAATTGACTTTTTTGTAGTTTTTTGTAAATAATTACACTTGGTGTTTTACTTGGAACAATGTTTCTGCACAATGCTACCATTGGTCCCAGTATTTCCATGAGACTGCTTTTGGGTATTTGGTATAAAGTACTTATAAGTTGAGCTGCAAAAAATTGGGTTATTCATTTATGTTAAGTTCCAGTCAGATAGTTAATGTGTTCTACAGTTATTGCCTTTTCAAATTTAAATTTATGCTTTTTGTATAAAACCATTTTGATTTAATTTGTCCTATGTTCTGTGTGAATTGTATTTCTTTTATGTTTTCTTACCTTTTAAACTTTTTCACATTTTTATATTTTGGGCTCTTCCTGCTACAACACTAATGAACAGATGACATTAACTTTTGCTTGGATTTTTTCTTGTGTAGTTTTATCCAGATTTGTATATTAACCTTCCTTAATCTATTTAGAATCAATCATACACTTATTTATAATTTCATAGTCTGTATTTGCCTGAAATGTGTAAAAATCCATTGCTTTTTTAATAATTTCATATTTTATACTTGCCTGAAATGTGTTAAAATCCATTGCAATGTCAATTTTTGCTTACAGTTAGTAACCTTTATGAATGCTAAATGATTACTTTGTGACACAAGGCTGTTTACTATAGCTTTGTTACCTATTACTACCTTGTGCCTCTTTTACACTCAAAAGCTTAAGCCAGCAATCATGGTTGAAACAACTGATTTTGATTCTAAGTACAGAACCTGAATTCAATAAGAAACAATGTACACCAGACTCAAATTCAGCTATATCACTCCTGAAAGCTGCATGGATAAGTTCCTGTCATATCTGTATCCAAGCAAAAACGTACAGATTTGAATCATGGTCAAGCCGATACACTTATCACCCTTTGAATGTAGTTTACTCCCAGGTTAAATGAATATATGATATCAAAGGGTGCTTATGGCAAAATATTTGTGAGTATAAAACACTCACGCATGTATTAGGGACAAAGCTATCATGATGGCTGATTTTGATTATCAGTACAAAACCAGCACTCCACAGGAATATGTACAGTACACCTCAGTTTAAACCCACTTATATATTTCTTGATAGCCAGATGTATAAGTTCCTGTAGCCTCTGAATCAGACGCAAAAGGCACAGGTTTAAATCCTAGCTGGAGCATATGTATTCATCATTTAATTATAGTCTTGGTGACATAAAAGTCACTCCGACAGAAGTCAATTTGGGTTTTACAGGTACAGTATTTGAGATTTAACATCTGGGAGTATAAGGAAGTTCAATTCATCTTGTAGTTTACTAATCTATCTATATTTTGGATATCTATATATTTGGAAAGTATAGCCACTGTTCGTCCTTAATTATTATTAAAATAGTTTAACCAGACAAATGAGCTGACTATCAGCTCTCACAGGGATGGCCCGAAAGATTTGAATGAAATGCCATGTCTAAGCCAGAGGCCAAGCACTGGGACCAAATAAGTCATTCGGTATGGATGAATGGGTGAAAATAAAATTAAAAACTGCAAGGGCATATGCTCTCATACTGGAATGCACTCACACAATAAATACACTTACTCATGTTTCCACATATATATTTACTGAAAAACAGGTTTTGACGTAGGAAAAACCTATTTTTGGCAGTCGCTGTGTAGTCCTCAAGGAGCTACCTTCCACGGGTCTGTCAGAGTTCCATGGTGGCCAAACTAATATCAAAGAATTCTCTTTTAGTAGGTCTTTTGGCCAGGTATTGTGTCATGATGATAAACACTATAGTGCGTGATGGAGGATGTAATGGACTCAAAGATAAGAGAGCTCTTTCTCTTATCTTAAAGTGAAGCTGTGCTCAGGTTATTTCCTTCATCAAACCTGCTAGAATAGGAAGTGATTATGTACATGCGCAGTCCGCCATGTTGTCGACAAACAGACTCGCAAGAGACCAAAGAAACCATCACTTTCAGTTGGTCAATGCAGGATGACCCCTCACCCAAATCCCATGCCTTTTCGTCAAGGAAGTGGATGGGTTTTGAGGACTCACAGCGACTACCAAAAATAGGTTTTTCCTGCGTCAAAACCTGTTTTTGGTAGTGTAGTTGCTTGTTCCATCCTCAAGGGTCTTTACAAAGAGATTGACAGGTGACAAAATGGCTTAAGCTCTCAAATTTTAATCCCAACAACATAAAAGAAAAAAAATTTCTGGTCCCAGGTCAAGCCACAAGTTTCAAGCCCATTCTTTATGGATATAGTTCTAAAGTGACTTACCTAAGCATGCTGGGTTTGGTTGCAGTATTGTTGCACCTTCCCCAGCAATAGTTAGCATACCCACCCATCAGGAAGAGCCCTGGTTTTCCGCTGTAGCGCCTATGGGGTTAGGACTAACCATACCATCTACTGATATAGAGTGTAGTTGAATTTGTTCAAGCTCATGGTAGTAATGTTTTAAAAATACTGCCTCTGTTGACCACCCTGTACATTCAGATAAGTCTTCAAAAGAGACACTTCTGAAGAAGCCAATGACGTACTTACTTTCCTAATATCATGTGACCTAGGAAAGGAGTGTTGATTTGCCTTTTTAATGAGGGACACTAAAATTATTCTATGCCCTTGTAGAGAGTGGTTTGTTTGTGCTAGGGTGTAGGAAAATCGGACCTTCTGGGATATTTGCTGTGACCTCTGGGTAAACCTTAAGTGCTTGAACCGGGCATAATGTTTTGTCTGCTAAATTGAGTTGTCTTATAAGAATAGCAGATTTCCTTCTTAAAGGATTCCCATTCTTGGCCAGGAATGATGGGCCAGGGGACAATAACAATTGAAGGTCTGCTACTTGCATGATGTATCGTCCCTGTCTAAGAGAGCCCAGTTCACTAATATGAGCTACTAATACTAACACAAGAAGATTGCCTTTGGAAGCATGTGAGTTGTGGTTGTACTGGATCCAATGAATTGAGGGGCTGACAGAATTTAAGCACCTTATTCAGGAACCAAGTAATTGGAAGCCTTTCGGGAGCAGGTCTTTGTATTGCAAAAGACCGGAGAAGGGAAGCAACAATTTTTATACCAAAGTCAATACTGAACCCATAAAGCAAGGGTTACACTGCCTTATATGCCATGATTGTTCTAAAAGCAAGGCATTTGTCTTCAAAAAGATACAGTATATAGGCAGTCCCTGGTTATCGGCGATCCGGTTTCACAACGCTTGTTTAGCCACAAAAATTGGCAATTTTCAGCACTGAAATTCGCCGATTCCTGCCAGTACCCAATTATCGGCGCTGATACATTACCTAACAGAGGTGCCAATAACTGAAAATCGGCAATTTTTGGTGCTGATAAGCCCCAAAAATCACCAAAAAAGGGCTGAAAATTGCAGATTTTTTATTATCGGCGACATTCAGATATCATCACAATGTCCGCCAATAACCAGGGACTGCTTGTATGAAAAAATTTAAAACTTTCTATACAGATCTCAACTGCGCTGTAAGTATGGATACAATCTAACCATATCTTCCATAAGGACTGGAACTGTCGAATAGATGATGTCCGTAATTTTTGCACTGGGTACCTAGCAATTTTGGGTGTGTAATTTTCATGGTAGACAATATTTAAAAAATCCGCACGTGAAGGTCTCGGCTCAGAAAGGAGGATACATAGACGACCTTCCCTCCCACTTTATGGGATAGAACAGAGGAGGGAAGTGGAATTGTTTTTTTCACCCATTGTTGGAGTAATAGAAACCAATGCCTGTTTGGCCAATTTGGGGCTATTAAGTAAGCAGTTCCTTTGAATGTTAGAAGCTTGCTCAAAATCTTCAAAATCTGGGTTAATGGAAGGAAAAGGTATATTGTCTTCCATTTGTTCCAGTCTTGTAGGAAGGCATCTCTTGCTGTTGCTTGACTGTCCAAGTCGGAGATATATACACTGGAAGTCTGTGATTCTCATATGGGGCAAAGAGGTCCACTTCTGGTTGTGGAAGCATGTTGGCTATTGTTTGAAAAGGAGTGGTTGTCCAACATCCACTCTGTTGAGGCTGTCGTTTCCCTTGATGGAGAGTCTGCTATTACATTGAGAGACCCTGTGAGGTGAATTGTAGACAGGTGCCACTTCTGTAATTGTGCCATCCTTCGCATTATCACACTGAGATGTGAGCATGGTCCAGATCTTTTGATGCAGGACATTGCAGTTGTGTTGTCTAGAACCAACAGAATATGTCTCTCTTCTGGAGGCTTGAGTTTTTTGAGAGACAAAAAGACAGCCATTAGTTCCAGGAAATTGATACAACAATTTCTCAGAGTAGCTGACCACCTCCCTGCCACCTGGCGATCCTCCTAATGTCCCTCCAAACCTGTCACAAGGCATCTGTGTGTATTGTCACTTGTATAGATGGAGGAGTCAGGGTGGCCTGTTCTGCCAGAGATTCCTTTCGAATCCAAGGCCAAAGTATCTCCCCAACTTTCTGATTCTTTTGGTGAGATTGGTCTTGCATAATTTTTTCTTGCGTGCAATATCCAAAATTTGTTCAGATTTTCCAATTGCAACCTGAGTATTGGATCTATTACTGATGCAAACTGCAGCAGACCCATCATACATTCTAATTGCTGTCTGGAAACTCTGGGCTGTGCCAGAAACCTTTTGAGGCTTCTCCTTATTCTTTTCTGAGTTTTGATGGGGAGAGACAACAGGTCCTGAAGAGTATCCCAACACAGTCCCAACCACTGCAAGCGTCTGCTGGGCGTGAGGCGGGATTTTTTCCAATTTATTATAAAACCTTTTGACTGGAGTCTGTTGACCACTGCTCTTAGGTTTTTCAAGCACTCTTTTCTTGTGGACTCCCTGATTAACCAGTCGTCTAGGTAAGCTATTAGTTGTATTCCCTCTTTCCTGAGTTCCCGGACAACTACAATTGCTAATTTTGTAAAAATTCTTTGGGCAATGTTTAGTCCAAAAGGCATGACTTTGAACCTGTATGTATCTATCCCTATCTAGAACCCTAGGAAGGGGTGAAAGGGAGCGGCAATAGGGACATGCCAGTATGTGTCTTTCAGATCTATAGAAACTGTCCAAGTCCCTTTTGGAATGACTGAACATACTTGGGCAACAGTAGTCATCCAAAACCTTTGACAAACAATGTGCATGTTCAATGTTGATAGGTCGAGGATCAGTCATCGTTCGGAAGAATCCTTTTTGGGAACACTGAAGAGATGTGCTTGGTGGCGAATATACGCATGTTTCTTTATGGAACCTTTTAATAGGGTCTTCTGCATGCAATCTTCCAGAGAGGGGTTTGGTTCTTGAAAAAACCCCTTTAAAGGTGGGGGGTGGGGGGATGAGACCATCTCCACCCCAGACCATTGTGAACAATGCTGTGTTCCCAAGGAGAAGACTTCCATTCCCTGTGGTGTCCTATTGGAGCCGACCCCCGACAAAACAATTCCTATTGATATCCCCCTCTTCCTTTTCCTTTGATAGGCATTCCGGGCATTGCTTTTCCTTTTCCTTTGTAAGATGGTTTTTGGACCTTATGAAAAGGATGTCCTTGCTTATGTGGCTGTTGCTTTCCTTTTGAAGGGGGTTGTCCCTTCTGACTACCTACCTGTTTATGAGGAAAAATTTTGGAGGTGACTGCAGGCTTATAAATGATTTTTGATCAGAGCGAGCCTTTTTGAACTGGGTAAAGGGAAATTTTGGGTTTTTTGTTTCCTGAATTCTCCTTTTCCCAGAAGAGCATATACTGTACAATTTTGTTGTGCTTGCTCGTTGACTTGAGTTACAACAAAATCCTCAAACAGGTCCCTACAGAAGGGGTTAGAATGAAATAAAGCAGTTACATTAGGAAGTGACTTGTTGGAGCCTTCCAATGTTTCCATTCGTGCTTTCAAGCGCCAGTCCAAAAAGTCATAGAGTGCTTCCCATAGGGTTCTCATAAGACTTTTAGCCACAACAGCAAAAAGTGTCCTGGAATCCTCTGGGAGCCTTTTGGTGGCAACTTCTAGCACGGTGGAATACTAAGGAGGTGGATCCTAGCACGAAATTCTGACGAAGCTGTCTCATCTGAGATTCTTCTCATAGGTGTCCCAAATTGCTGGGTAGCTACTTCTAAGGGGAACTTTTTCTTTTCGAAAGGAAGTTAAAGCGTTGCCCATTCCTTGGTAGAATTTTTTGAAACCGGGAGGACTGTGGCAAATGGTTTAATTCTGTCACTGGCCCCCATTTTCTAGTTACTACACAATTTTGAAAGTCTGCCTTCACATGGTTTATTATTTTAAAAGAGAAGGGACAGAAGGCTGGGGGTACTTGGTGTGCAAGTTGGTTTTTATTCATAATGGAAGTATAGACCCCTCTTCCTTTCCTTTAACCTGGTAAAGGGTGTCATCTATAGCTTTTAATACTATTATTATTATTATTATTATTAAAATAGTTTAACCAGACCACTGAGCTGACTATCAGCTCTCATAGCTATGTTCCTATCTAAGAGAACTGTTTCCTTTGAGGTTTCTCCCTGTCTGGTGAAGGCAGTATCAGGCGCCATTCCATATTAGGGAATGCTGCCCTGCCTCTAAACTTCACATGTACAACTTCAATCATTGTTTTTCTCTCATTGACTAGATACTTACCATCAGCAGAGAAAATGCACAATGAGGCATCTCGCCCAGGATTATCAGTATCATCAGGGGAGAATACTGGAGTCCCTGTTATGTTTTGATCTGATGTTTTATAGTTTGAACTGGCCATTTTGATGGTTCCAGTTGGAATTCTAACCTCAGACCTTGTTTGGGCAGAATTTGTTTCCACTCTCCCTTTTGGTTGCAGGATGCAGTACCTTTACACTTTGGAGTGTACATCACTGACATGATCTCTTTAATTTCCTGTTCCTAATATATTGCTGTTCTGTGGCAAGGACAGCGTTGATATTACTCATAATTTCCTTACGGCACTGATCAAATGCTGCAAACTGTGTATCCCTTTTGGGGGGCTTGCATAATCTGACTGAGCATCCACAGCTGAACTGTGACTGCCTGTTACCCAGGGGGCAGAGGTCCTGGGTGAGATACTATACCCCTCTGAACATGTAGTCATTTCAATTGGGGTTAGGTGGATCCTTGTATCCCTTCTGGGGGAAGGATCCTGTTCAGCTTCTGAAAACTGCATGGGGAATTAATGAATTCCTTCTGGAAGGTTTCTCCAATGGTTACCTGAAAGATGTGTCCCTGATCCTTCTGCGTTCAGCAAGGTCATTTCGGTAGCAATATCAAACTTCATATTCCTTTGTAAGAAATTAACCTCCAAATGAAGGTTCCTATATTTCCTGGGCAGGGTTAACCTGGGAGGTATTAGGGACTGATGTTACTGGGTTTTGGCCCAAACATATATCTTCTGAGAAAGGGTTAAATATTTGCTGCCAGAGTTCTGCAGGAAAGATATAATCTCCCCCTAGGATCCATCAAGACAGCTTAAAAAGAGCAGTTTCATCCTTAAAACTTGCTGCCTGGAGCATGCTACAAATTTCACACATATGTGGCAACCAAGCAAACTTGTCTTGTTTTTTACAACTGCTATGCACATGGCAGGTGGTATGGACTGCACCCACTGGCAAAAAGTGAAACGAGCAATTTGCTATGGAACACTTGAGCTGAAGGTCCTGCATAATGGCAGCCCTGTGGTGAAAAAACCAAGTTGTTATTAGAAGCAATTAGTAAAATCATTTCTGAGTCCGGTCCCGTGTCAGCCGGTGAAATTCCATTGTAGCACAAATTTCTAGGTATAAAATGCTAGACATACCAGAGAAAAAAGAGCTTTCAGGAAAGCTGGGGTTACTACCCCCAGATCGAGCGTCTTCTCCAAGGAAGACGTCGGTATAACGAAGGGTGAGTGAAGGATCACTACCACGGAGTCTTACTCGAAAGATCTCTCCCTGTTAAAACCCCCAGAAGAGAGCGGTGAGCCGTTACAGCCCCCACACACAAACGCCCGCCAGCTCGGCGACACCAGCGCCACCTACCTCATTCCATTTTCTAGCACGTGATCGCTACCATTCCTTTTTTGTGTGCTCGTACCCTTTTGGATATATTTTCATCTTTAATCATGTCATCGAGCAGCTTTACCATCTCCAAGTTAAGTACCATCTTATTGTGGGGTTTTGTTCTATATATTGGCTGTAATGGTCTCGTCTTTTCACAATTATGAGAACTTATTATGACGCCACGGCGTCCTCCGCCAGCCATGTCGACCGCGAGGCGACCCCATCAGTTCTTTTCTGTTGGGGTTGTCTCCTTGTCATTATATGTTATTTATTGCCCCATGGTTCTCCTCCTGGTGGGTTTCCTGCGGTGGCCCCCTCCCCTTTTTTCGAGTATTACATATTGTTGGCCTGTCGGCCTAATTTAGGGTGATGCCCCGTCCAGGTCTCCCCCCCAGGCTGGGTTCCTTGTTATTACTTAGTCTACATTAGGCTATTTGTATTATTTCTTGGCGATGGTGCTCTATTTGTTTTTATTCATTGTTTACCTCCTCGAGGTAGCGGCAGCCTCAGATCTAACCGCTTCCCCGAGGTAGGCTACGCTCCTGTTGAGCACATTTTTATTTATTCCATGTTTGTGTGTGATGGTTTATTTAGTGGAGTCTAGGCTAGTTTTGCTTCCCTCCTCTTGCCCTTGGCGTGGAGGATCCATCAGGTTGAGGGAGTTTTGGTTGCTGTTTCCTCTGGGGTCGTTTTTTGGAGGGCAGAGTGAGCCCCTTAGTTCTCTTCCTTCCTTTGGGGGAATAGAGTTCTTTGGATGTGTCTCCTCTAGGCTAGTCGCCTTCTTGCCCCCTCTTCTCGGCCCCGGTTGGTTCTCGGCACAAAATTTCTCTCCCTGTTTGCTTTCCTCCTCCCTTCCGCACTCCTTCCGTTATCCTAGCCTACACTGGGTTAGGTCTTTTATTAGGCTTCGCCTAGTCAGGAGTCGGGCATTGAGGCTCGGTCGCATCCCTCCCCTAGTAGTAGGCCACCCTCCTAAGTTTCATTATGCTTGGAGTGGTGTGTGTGTGCAGTTGAGCGGGTGAATCATTTCCCCCTGTCTCCTGTTTTCATTCTCGTAGCCTACCACTCTCCCCCACTCCACCACCTCCCCCCCTCCCCCTCCCCAGCCTTGCTCTACTCGTGCGGGTGACGCTAGATGGCGTTTTCTCCGAGTTGAGGGACTCCCCCATTTGGTAGAGGGATTCGCTCCCTCCCATATAGTCCCTAGCATCGCTGTGTTGGTGTTGGTGGTTCGTTTACTCGTAGCTTCGAACGTGTTGAACACTCTCTCTCCCACACTTCTTTTCTCCCCGTCGGGTTTCTTGGTTGGGTTATTATACTTGCTCCGGCTTATGTTATGTATCTTACGAGCATCTTGCCCACCTTGTTTCACTGGCAAGGGGAAGTCCGAGAGGAGGGGAATATATATAAGTGGGGCGGATCCCTCCGGTCTCCGGAGTGGTTTGCTCCTTTGTACCATCACTTGTTTATTTTTATTGTTTATGTATATACATATTTAGATAAGTGTATTTATCTAACGAAGTACACACCTCCCTCCTTTTATATATTTATATGTGAGTCCGGTTCTGCACCCGGGGGTTCCGCCGTTGATTTTACTGGCAACCCTTGCGGTTAGTTCCTGTTGTCTCATACCTTTCATTCTGCCGGAGTATTCCGGGGTCTGGAAGTTTTTTACCTTCCACTCTGTGTAATTTAGAGCTTATTGGCCTAGTTTTTAACAAGGGATTTCTCCTCCACCGGAGTATTCCGGTTGTAAGCTGAAATTCCCGGCCTTGCCGGCTTTAGATTGCTTAGAGTGGTAGGTTCATGTACTTTTTACACTTACAGACTGTTCGCTGTGAGGAGCCGGGGTGCACCGCTTCGCTGCAGCAACCATATGGACACATAGTGTGCCGGACCCACGCTGGTTGTGCGGTCCGGCTCGACGACCTAGTAGTCTGGCACCCCGATGGCTGTGAGGTTTGCTTCACCTTGTGTGCGAGCGTCCAGGACGAGTCGGTAAGTGACAGTCTTCTTCCGTATTGCGCTCCTCATATCGAATACTGTTTACATGGTTCTCAAACTATTCTTTCGTTCTGCTAATTGTTGGTTTTCTTACAGGTGGACGAGTCCTCCAAGAAGTCTGCCTTGGAATCCCCTCCGCTTGGGTGGCTGGGTTTGGAAGGAACGTTCCGTCGGGGAAGCCCTATGTCCTCGACGCCAAGTTGAGGGACCTGCTTTACCCCGGCGCACGGGTGGCGGCCACAGTGCCAGAAGATCTTGCCACCCCCATCATCCAGCAGATCCGGGATGCGACCCAGCCACCCCAAGTAGACATTCTTTACGCCGAGGTTTCGGAGGACGTTGCTGCTTTAGACTTGGACCTGGAACCAATGAATACAGAACAGGACCAGGTGGTAAGTAGCGAGGTAAGTGAGGTTGTGGGGGCGGGCCCCCTTTTTGACTCCCCAGCTTCTTCTGTGTCCTCTTTTACAGGTTTTGTAAAGTCTTCCTCCTTGGGTGATAGAGCTCCATCAGCCATCCCCAAGTTGAAGTTGAAGACTTCATGGAAGGCGAAGGGCTATAAGTCCTCGTCTTCCAGGAAAGCCTTGCCTTTCCCCCCGTCGAAGGCTAAGGTCTCAGCACCTGTAGCCTCCGGGAGCAAGTCTGGTTCCTCCGGCAAAGGCGCGAGTAAGAGGGCATCAAAACCAAGCCCTCCTCGCCAGCCTGCCTTTGACGCGGAGGCTTTCGCGAACCAGCTCTTTCAACGGTTCTCGGCGGAGGTCGACTCAAAATTCACTAAGATATCAGAAAAGTTGGCCAGCCATGACAACATACTGGCGGGAATGGCTCGCCCAGCCGCAGCCGAACCCCAGTATGTCATCCCTGATACAGCAGACCTCCCTCCTTTTGACGTCGGGAACCCTTGGCATTTCGCCCTCCGGGCCATCCAGCATGATGGCAACTTAACGGTCGAAGGTCTTGGCACGAGACGGTTGGAGGAACTAGAGTTCTTTCCCGTCGATCTCTTGCCCCCCTACCCAGGCTTCGTTAGGCTGACGGAGGAAGCATGGGTTCGTTCAGATAAGGTTCCTAGGGAGACGGTGATCGTCCCTAGGGACCAAGCTCAGTCGGCTCTCCTGCGCACTCTGATGGAGTGGCAGGCGGACAATACGAAGTTGACGCCTTTCAAGGGCAGCTTTACCATGTTCGCCCTGGGTGACAACTTGCCCACCCCCTGTTTGAACAAAGTCGCTCTGGCTACGGCCCGAGCGTGCTTTGAAGGCAGTCCCTTACTGGAGCTGAGGGAAACAGACTCCACTTCCCTGGTATTCCCGGGAGGTGACGAGTTCTGGACGGATGCACCGTCCACTTTCACTGTTGGGAAGTTGGACGCCTTTTGTGCTTCCTCCCAGTTCAGTGAGCAGCTCCCCAAGCTGCCGGAATCCTTGCTAAAGGCGGAGTTTGATGCCCGGACTAAGCTAGCCCGGTCCCTGAACTCCGTCTGCCTTATGGAAGCCACTGCCGTCTCCTGCGCTGACGAGCCATTCTTCCAGGTTTTGGCTAAGTCCCTGCTAGCTGGTTTTCAGTCTGACCTATTTGAATTCATCATGGCCAGACTCGAATGCAGGAAGTTCATTTTTGCTGATGCCACCATCCGTCACGAGCCTAACAAGCTCGTGAAGAGCTCGATCTGGGGGCCTAACCTCTTCCCGGAAGAAGAGGTTACGAGTGTCCTGAGTGAGGCTACAAGGGCCAACCAGAGTCTGCGCTCTCGCTGGGGCATTTCTGCCTACAAGCGTAAGACCACAGAATCTGGCGGCCCCCAGGCGAGAGGAGGCAAACGATTCAGGAGGCATAAGAGACCCCACCATCAGGCGGTAGTCCAAGCCGTCCCGGTCTCGGCAGTGGCACAGCCCTCCACCTCAAAGGCCCATCCCCAACAATATGTGCTGGTTCAACCAGCTCATTCCCTTGCCGCGCCTTCGTATGTTGCTTCGCCAGCATACAACCCTACCTATGAGGGCCGTGGATACTTTCACGGCCTTAATAGGAGCGCAAGGGGGGGAAGAGGCAGGGCCCCTCATAGAGGGAAATCCAACACCACCCCAAGAGGTAAGCCTGGACGTGGTAGAGGGAACAAACCCGCTCCCTCCCACTGAGAACACACAGGTAGGTGGTCGCCTGTATTGGTTCAGGGACCAATGGACCTTCAGCCCTTGGGCACACAGCATTGTGTCCAAGGGTCTAGGATGGAGCTGGATCAAGGACCCTCCTCCTCTGACCAGGTTTTACCAGCCACCCTCACCAATCCTGCAGGATTACGTGGCAGAATTGCTCAACAAACAAGCAATAAAGAAAATAAGGCACCTAAAGTTTCAAGGCAGGTTATTCACTGTTCCCAAAAAAGACTCCAACCAGCAAAGAGTGATCCTAGATCTGTTGCGTCTAAATCTCTACATAAAATGCGACAAATTTCGCATGCTTACGGTAGCTCAGGTACAGACTCTACTTCGCGTGGAGCCGTCACCACCTCTATCGATCTTTCAGATGCTTATTATCACGCCCGGTTCGCGCTGGAACTTCTCTCCGTTCCTCGGTTTCAGACTCGGGAATCAAGCCTACTCCTTCAGGGTCATGCCCTTCGGTCTAAACATTGCGCCCAGGATATTTACCAAGCTGGCGAACACGGTAGTTCAACAACTCCGGTCTCGAGGGATATCCCTAGCAGCGTACCTAGACGACTGGATAATTTGGGCACCAACAGTTCTGGAGTGTCAGAAGGCTACGTCCATGGTCATCAACTTCCTGGAGTCGTTAGGTTTTCAGCTGAACAGAGAGAAGTCCCGCCTGACTCCGGAGTCCCGGTTTCAGTGGCTGGGTCTCCAGTGGGATCTGTCCTCTCACACGTTATCCCTCCCGCCTCCCAAGAGGAAGGAGATAGCATCTCTCACCAGAAAATTTCTGAAAAACCAATCAGCATCCCGCCGGTCCCAAGAAAGAGTCCTTGGGTCTCTTCAATTTGCCTCAGTGACGGACCTGCTCTTAAAAGCAAAATTAAAAGACATAAACAGAGTGTGGCGGAGTCGAGCCAATGTCAAGCTCAGAGACAAGGTCTCCTCTATTCCTCGAATCTTAAAGGCGAGACTGCGGCCTTGGGCCACAGTCAGAGGCCTGTCCAAGACAGTTCCGCTTCAATTTCCCCCCCCCCCCCCCGGCACTAGTTGTTCACACGGACGCTTCCCTAAGTGGCTGGGGAGGATATTCACCAAAACAAAAAGTACAAGGAACGTGGTCCACTATGTTTCAGCAGTTCCATATAAACACCCTGGAAGCTATGGCGGTTTTTCTAACTCTAAAGAAAATCTGCCCCCCCCAACCGGATTCATATCAGGCTGGTATTGGACAGCGCAGTGGTAGTTCATTGCATCAACAGGGGCGGCTCCAAATCAGGTCGAGTAAACCAGGTAACGGTTGCTATCTTCTCCCTGGCGAACAAGCACAGCTGGCATCTGTCAGCCACCCACCTAGCGGGGGTGCGGAATGGTGGCAGATTCCTGTCCAGGGCTACTCCGTTGGAGATGGAGTGGTCCCTGGACGGGAATCCTTCAATTGGATTTGCCGCCAGGTTCGGGGTCTCCAAGTGGATCTGTTCGCGACGGAGAGCAACTTCAAGCTCCCCTGTTATGTGGCCCCGAACCTGGACCCTCAGGCGTACGCCACGGACGCGATGACAGTAGATTGGAACAATTGGGAGAAGATTTATCTGTTCCCTCCAATAAACTTGCTGCTGAAAGTATTACACAAACTCAGGACATTCAAAGGTCAACCAGCCCTGGTAGCCCCTATTGGCTGAAGAGCAATTGGTTCCCTCTTCTTCAGGAACTGGGATTGCGGAGTCTTGGATTCCCAAGCCCAAACTGACCCAGACAGTACAAACCAAGACTGTGTCAGCTTCCTCAAGAATTCAGAATGCCCTAGTTTTATGGACTTTATAAAGTTCGCAGCCCAAAAGGGAGCAAACATTGACCCTGTTAACACTCTGTTTCTAGAATCAGACAAAAGAGATTCTACTCTTAGTATGACTCAGCAGTAAAAAAATTAGCCTCCTTCCTGAAAACATCTGAAGCCAAAATCATGACGACTAATTTAGCAGTTTCCTTCTTTAGGTCACTGTTTGAGAAAGGCCTTGCCCCGGCCACTATTACCACAGCCAAGTCAGCCCTGAAGAAGGTATTCTTATATGGCTTTAAAATTGACCTTACAGATTCCTATTTTTCATCTATCCCCAGAGCATGCGCTCGTCTGAGACCCGTATCACGCCCACATTCGGTTACGTGGTTCCTCAATGATGTCCTTAGGTTAGCATCAGAGATGGACAACTTTCAATGCTCTTATCAGGATCTGTTAAGGAAGACTTTATTTCTGATTAGCTTGGCTTCAGGTGCCAGAATCTCAGAGCTGTCAGCTCTCACTAGAGGTGATGATTTTGTGAACTTCCTCCCGTCCGGAGAGGTCCTCCTTTCCCCTGACCCTAGATTTTTAGCCAAAAATGAAGACCCACAAGACAGGTGGTCCCCTTGGAAGGTGGTGCCCTTCCACAAGACCAGTCTTTATGTCCAGTGTATACCCTTAAGTCTTACCTTTTAAGAACTCCACAGAGTAAGTCGGGTCCTCTTTTTATCAGGGAGAAAGGTACTCTATCACTAAATGCAATAAGACAACAGATTTTATATTTTATTAAACAAGCCAACCCAGATTCAGTTCCTAAGGTTCATGATATTCGAGCAGTCGCTACTTCCAATAATTACTTTCATAATATGGACTTCTCAGAACTCTCTAAATACACGGGTTGGAAATCACCTCTAGTGTTTAAACGCCACTATTTAAAATCACTCGAAGCCCTGAAATTTTCTACAATAGCTGTGGGAAGTGTCATCTCCCCACCTTAATTAATCATCTTCCTTATCCTCCCCTATCCCCCCCGCCCACCTGCCTCATTTACTTCTCTGCTTATCCTCCTGGTTGATCATGCCTCACTGCCTTGCTCCTCATATTGATGTATCTTGTCTCTGTTGAGTGGAAACTGTGATCTGACATGTTATGATTGTGTTTTTCTTGTGGGGTTCTGGGCGGTTTTTATTTTGCTCCATGTACCCCAGATATATATATATGTACTGTATGTAATTATTTCCCATTTTATATTGTCTCTTACGTGTGTAGCTGTAAGATTACGTGTGTAGCTATAAGATTGTGTATACCATTTAGCCTATGTAATTTTCATATGTCATTATGCTTTGGTAGTATTAAGTATTTTTGGGGTTTTTTCCCTGCCACACTGGGGACTTCCCCACTTTTTTCATAATGTTAAGCTTTTACTGTACTTTAGGTTTAGTATTCTTTTTCACATGTAAGAGATACCCTGATTAAAACCATTTTCGTAACTTATCTTTTTTTCTTCAGATTGCCTTGTTTCCTCGTAGTTTGCAGCCTTGGCATGATTCTCTATCACTATTTCACCGGCTGACACGGGACCGGACTCAGAAAAGGGATTTTGACAAAGGAAAAATCTATTTCTGAGGAAGGTCCCGTGTCACCCTGGTGACCCTCCCCTGACTCACCTGTTGCTTCCCACTTGCACATGCCAAGTCTGGGGTTAGTGCTAGCCTGGAATGAGGTAGGTGGCGCTGGTGTCGCCGAGCTGGCGGGCGTTTGTGTGTGGGGGCTGTAACGGCTCACCGCTCTCTTCTGGGGTTTTAACAGGGAGAGATCTTTCGAGTAAGACTCCGTGGTAGTGATCCTTCACTCACCCTTCGTTATACCGACGTCTTCCTTGGAGAAGACGCTCGATCTGGGGGTAGTAACCCCAGCTTTCCTGAAAGCTCTTTTTTCTCTGGTATGTCTAGCATTTTATACCTAGAAATTCGTGCTACAATGGAATTTCACCGGGTGACACGGGACCTTCCTCAGAAATAGATTTTTCCTTTGTCAAAATCCCTTTTTTAATAAGGGACACTTGTAAATCCCTGTATCATTAGTATATTTCATCTTACAGGTTAACTTGACTACTAGTGTATAGTTGTAATACACTTTATAAAACACCTATGTTAGCTTAAGCCCTTTGAGGTTTAGGTTAGTTTTTTGACATTTGTATATGGCTGTATTACTTAACTGTTAGTCCTTTTGCTATGGCTCTGTGAAATTTCAGTTCTAAATTGTCATGCCCTTTAGGCTAATCTCATATGAACTAATTTGTTTAATTAACCAAAACTACTGTTTTATATGGCTTAGGTTAATGCTTCTAGTGTAATCTACATTAAACTAGGCATAGATGATTTCTTTAGAAGGTTCTCACTTAAGCTATTCTAAGCACTTCTTATTCCAGGTTTCTTTAAAACATAAGGATATAAACTATACAGAAAATAACCCTCTTATAATCTAGTTTAGATGCTTCCATGATCTTCGCTAATGAAAAATCAGAATGATTTTGTGAGGAGCACTGGTTTTCCTTCCGCACTTGATGTTGACCAGAGAAGTAATGGCTCCTGGTCTTTTACTGATCCGGTCGTAGACAAGAACGCAGCCGCACATGCGCAATAGTCACTTCTAATTCTAGCAGGTTTTGACGTTCAAAAAACAGGGTACAGCTTCGCTGAAGATAGGAGAAAATGTGCTCTTATCTTTGAGTCCATTATACTCTATCACCTGCCATAGCGATTATCATTATGATGCAATACCCGGCTAAAAGATATTTCTTTTATATTAGTCCGGTCACCATGGAGGGGTAAATCCTTGAGGACGAAACAGCGACTACACTATTAAAAAAGAACTAAAACCAACAGCAATCCGTGGGTAAATTTATGAGCAAATATATAAAAGGCGTTCTGGGATGGGGCGGTGCAGTACATTCCCCTATGAAATCTCAAGTCACACTGATCTCCCTCTATCTTGGACTGGGGTACTAGTGTTGCCATAAGAGTTTCCACAAGTCATTTATGGCAAATTCAAGTGATTTTAACATTAGTCCTGCAAAATTGTTCAAACTGTTTAATAGCTGGATTGAACATCTAGAGCTATTATTATGCCTCTTTTGGAAAGGATTAGTATGGCTGAGTCCCGGGATTCAAAAGCTTCATTTGTTATTGTGGAGACTGTAATGCAAAGCACGGTGAGTGGCTATATTCAAATTCCACAGATCAACATGGCTGATCTGCTCGAGTTCTGTGCATCCTACGATTTTGTCCAGCTAAATGAACAACCCACGCACATTTCCGGTAATAGATTAGACTTCATATTCACAGATGTTCCAGCTATTGTGAAGTTCAAGCTCTGTGAATATATAGGCACTTCTGATCATTGCACCACTGAGATGGACATATCTGTCAATCAGTATACAGTATTCCTAATCCCACCATTGGAAAAAAGGCCTGGCTAAAACCCAGAGCCAATTGGGATCTCATTATAGAAGCTTGTCAGTCACATAATATTTCAGTTGCTATATTAGATCCTGATTCCAAGGAGAAGCTAAATGAAATGCTGATGGCTATTTTAATAAGACATATCCCGAGAAAGGTCATCAAATTTAGGACATATGACCAGCCATGATTTGATGATAAATGTAGATGAGCCTACCATGACAAGCAAACCAAATTTAATGCATGAAGACAAAATCTTTCACATGAAAATTACACCATTTTTGTTCAGTCTTGCTGTGCTGCGAATACAACTTACCATACAGCTGAGAGAAATTACAACAATTCCTTGAAGAGAAAACTTGAGGTAATCAGCCTCATCTGTGGTGTACCAAACTGGCACCATCAATCTTTGGGTCAGGCTCATCTTCCATTCCACCACTACTAACAGATGTTGGTATTGGTTACTGACCCTAAGGAAAAGGCTGAACTGCTTCATCGAGCTGTTGAAGCTAAGCAATTAGATGAGGATGTCCCTCTCCCTGATATTGTCAACCTGAACCTATCCTTACAAAATATGTATTTTGCTCCAAGGATATTAAGCTTAATAATGCAGTGCAGCATATCTGCAGACTGCAGTAACTACAGGTCAACCTCTATTCTCCCTGTGCTCTCCAAAGTTGCTGAGAAACTTATTTTTAAGCAACTATATAAGTATGTGGAATCTAAAGGATTGTTAGCTGCTAGTCAATATGCATTCATGAAGTAGATAGGTACCTGCAATGCTCTTTTAGACTTGACATGCTATTTGCAAGGGAGCCTTGATAAGGGTTTTGAGTGCAGAGTAATCCAAATAGATTTTAGTGCTGCTTTTGACTTAGTAAACCACACGGCACTTATTTATAAGCTTCAGAATCTTGGAGTGGGTGGATATGAAGGATTACTTCAAAATTTCCTTACAGGTAGGCAGCAGTGACTTTCTGTGGACAGGATCTTTAGTGAACCAAGACCCATTGAGTCTGAAGTTCCACAGGGCAGTGTTCTTGGTCCACTGTTATTTTTAGTGTATACAAGTGATGTGGTTGTTGGCCTGGAAAACAGATTGTTCAGTATGCCAATGATGCAACACTTGGGTGCAGTAAAGTCTCCACTAATGAGAAATGAAGTTGCCCTCAGCCTCAATCGGGACATGGACCAGATCAGGGAAAGGTGTAGTTGGTGGGGTATGAGGTTGAACTCCAGTAAAACAGAAACACTATTGATTAGCAGATCTCGTACAGATTTTCCACCCCATCCTCCCATTCAGGTGGATGGACCTTTGCTGAACTTTTGACTCACATCTAACTTTTGAGAAATATCTAGTGAAAGTTTCAGCAAATGCCACATGAAAGTTAGGTATTGTTTGTAAGGCCTCATATATTTATACAGTAACAGTGATAAAATCAATGCAACTGGTTTTAGGCCATTTGTACTTCCTTTACTGGAATACTGTTCTCTGGTGTGGATGTCTGCTTCTGCCAGAGATTTATCTCTTTTAGATAGAGTTGATTGTGGTGATAGGTTTCTGTTTCCTAACAGTAGCAGTTCAGACTTGGACCATCTACATATGGTCTCTTGTTTGTCACTTTTTCATAAGTTGTATTTCAACAGAGATCTTTTACATTCAAACTTGATCCCTGATTCCCCTTTATCCACTGAGGGCAACCAGATTCGCTGAACAGCAGCAACAATATGCAGTAAATGTGCCTTGCTGTTGAACTTCTCAGTTCCAGAGGTCCTTTGTTCCTCACACCATCGGACTGTGGAACAGCCTCCCAGAGGGTGTTGTGCAATTGGAATAGGAGTTCAAGCAAAAATGCAATGCACTACTACACCAATACTATACTATTCTTCTTGCATTTTAATACTTTTTTTAATCTATTTAATTTATTTTTTTCTTTTTTGATAAGTGGAATCTCGCTCTTTTTGTATTTTACTTTACTTCCTCATAATTCTTCCTAATGAACACCATATTCTTTGGAAGCTTGAATTTTAAGTCAATGGCTTGTTCCATATGAATAGGGCTCATCTACTGAATAATAATAATAATAATAATAATAATAATAATAATAATAATAATAATAATAATAATAACAATAATCATCATCATCATCATCACATGATCATGCCCAGCCAGTAAGGGTTAAATGATGAAAAAACTATTTTTTAGCTCTCTCTACAAATTATAGGTTCCAGTAGTACAGAAGGAGACTACATCATTATGGAAGAATTACAGCAGTGTGTTGCCATCCCTCTCTAAGCAGAATCCATATTTGAGCCAATACTCCAAAAGCAGTCGATTCTAGGAACTGTCGCTTCAACTCCTCCAACGGAGATAAGGAGTCTTTCCTTGTGAGAGAGGTCTCTAATACCCGACATGAAGTGGATATGGCCACTGGAATCTCCCTTATGCATCCAGAAGATCTAGGGAACAGTCTTCTGCTTTACATGAGAGAGATATCTCAGATGAGAGTCTTGCCTTTCCTATGTAGCAATCAGGTTTTGAAGAGGACCCTGATAGGGTCCACCCAACCCCTTCTGAAGTACCTGTACCTTCAAGGGATAGTGATTTATCTGGACTTCTATACTGCCAGGCAGTGGTGATACAACTGTCCTAAGAGGAAAATTTTACTTGCTGTACTTCAGAATTCTGAGAGGAAGTCATAAACAGTACCAAGGATGACCCTGCTACTGCGCATCAGCATATCAGAGACACTATCCATAAATCTCAAGAGGAGTTCAGGTCTGTCCTGGATGTGGAATTGGGTGTGAAGTGAAAAAATTCCTCATCCTTTAAACTAGAGGATAGATTAGTTTTCTCACCAAAAAACTGAGGTCATGGGAGCAGGGTAAAAATCCAAGCCCAGAAAGAATTTGAATCAGTTGACCAGGTCCCCGTTGAAATCAGAATGGGTAATAAGAGACAACCTACTCACTCCCAGAGTTCCAACTGTAATGATAATGGGGCCAGGTCATAATATAAAACTTCAAATCAGAATGTAGTACGGGCACTAATATCCACCCCGAGAATGCTACTGATAACCCTTAGCGAGACGCCTCCATGTGCATCCTTTCACCAGAAGGAAAATACCTTGTTAATAGGGAAAACTATAACTGAGGTAGAGCATGTAAAATTTCGGGATAGAGCAGCCTTCCCCAATACTGAACAGTTCTTGGTCCCTCCTTCGGTAGGAATTCAGAAACAGTCGAAGGAGATAGTTATCCTGCCTATTACTATAGCATTGAATGCCATAGAAGTAACTTCTCTACAGTTTAATAACAAATATAGCACAACAATAATTTTAGAGAACCAATACCCTCTCTGGGAGGCACCAGCCTTCTGTCCTTGAATTTTGAAACAATCAATCATGTGAAGAGGGAATTTCAGAATTTTGTGGTGACTGGGAAACTAGAGTTCATGGCAGATACAAAACCATTTGTCTCCTCCATCCCAGTATCTGATAGCTCTGCAAAGGAATGGGCAACACTTGACCTTCCTTATAAGAGGATAAAGCTCCCACTGGATGGCTACCCAGCAATTTGGGACCCCTGTGAGAAAAATCTCAGGATAGCCATGGCTGAATTTTATGCTAGGCTCCTCCTCTTCAATGTTATACATTTATGCAGACCCTACGAGGAGCACTCTATGACTTTCTGGAGGGTCGCACTGAGGCTTGAAAGGAGGCTTTGGTGGACTCCAAAATTTTGCCCCCAATGTAACCTCCCTACTACATCCTTCCCCCTTTTGTCAGGACCTGTTTGAAGAGTCTGTTGTCACACAACTCATTGAAGAGCCTAACAACAGGATTGCACAATAAGTATATGCTGTTCCCAGAAAAGGGGAATCTGGGAAACAATACTCTTCAGAGTTTCCTTTTCTTATGCCTAAAGAAGTTTAGTATGAATGAGAGCCACACAAGCCTCCAGTCATTACTACATGATCCCTCCAACAACAAAAGAATGGACAACAATAGCAGTAGCACCCCTTGACTTGACTCCATCATCTGTATAAGTGATAAATACTTACAGATACCTCCTTGACAGGTTGGGGAGGCCATTGGGAGGAGTATCAGGTAGTGGGAAGATGGTCACCTGCTCTGAGGGAGTTTCATATCAGCTTCCTGGAGCTGTTCGCTATCTTTCCTTCTCAGAAAACTGAAACCCATGAAAGGGACCCACATTTGGTTGGTTCTAGACAATATAACTACAACACCTTATATCAAAATATCAAGACATCTGGCTCACTCTCAGCCGCTGCCAAGGTAGTAATTGGCAACATGCTTCCATAACCGGAAGAGGACCTGTTTGCCACATGCGAGAACCCTCAACTCCACTGTGCGTGTCTCTGAACCTGGGCATTCAGGCAACAGCAAGAGATGTATTCCTACAAGACTGGAACAAATATGGGGACGATATACACTTTTCTTCCATTGTCCTAGATTTCAAAAGCTTTGAACAATCTCTGTACTAGCTTTCATTAGAACTGCTTACCTAGTGGCCTCAGATTAGCCAAACAGTCATTGGTTCCTTGTTTCTTCAACAACAGGAGAGAGAATAGATTCCATTACCATCCACTGTTCTACCCTAGACAGATGGAGAAGTCATCTACACATCCTTCTTTCTGAGGCGTGACCTTCACATGTGGATTTTTAAAATCTAGTCTACTGTGAAGATTAATTACTTACCATTGCTAGATGCCTAGTGCAAGAATTACAAACCTCCATTTATCTGACATACCAGTCTGTATGAAAAATGTGGTTAGAATATCTCCACACTGAGAGCCCAGTTTAAATCTGTTGGAACAGTTTTACATTTTATTATATATCTTTTGGGGTCCAGTGCCTTGCTATTACAACAATCATGGCATACAAGGCACCACTGTCAGAACCCTTGCTTTATGGTTTTGGAATTTATTCTAATGCAGAAATTATTAATTCCCTTCTCTGGTCTTTAGCACTGCAAAGGCCTGCCCCTACAAGGCTTCCCATTCCCTGGTCCCTGAATGAGGTTCTTAGACTCCTGTCATCCCCTCAATTCAGTGGGTCCAATACAATTAAAGCTCATATGCTCCAAAAGGCAGTCTTCTTGACTGCTTTGGCATCAGGAATTCAGATTATTGTAATGGGCTCTCCCAGATAGGGACATCATTTATCACTCATACATCTACTGTGCATTTTAGCTGCCATGTCCAACTGTTTCTCGCCAATAAAATATTACAAAAGCGTTGGACAGGGTTGGTATTTTTGCAGAAGACGTTTGAAACCCCGACCTAACTGGCAAAAATAAGCATTGATACCTAATGTGGGTAATTAAAGCCATTATAAGGGTAATTAAAGGGTAGACTTACCTAAATTTCACAGGGACACCGATAGAGGCTATCTGGGACGTGCAACTGTGATGTAGAAGTAATGAACGGTGACGGACGAGGTGTAAACAGCGTTTGACAAGAGAAAGGCTGTTCGTGGCCACTGTTTCAGTGATGACCTATTTAGCTCAATGTCCTCAAGGTTGCAAGACTGCTTTTAAGCTGTGCCTTTTTGCAGTATGCAACAGGGAGAGATTTCGGGTGCGGAATATGATAAATATAAATAGGTGAGTTGTGAACAAGCTTAATCAAGTATGACTGCATGTTTATGATATATATATTGATACATTCTATAATCCTCTTCCCTGATGCTGAATTATCAATAACAATGAAAATAATGTTAATGAAAATGAAATGAATGAGAATTACTATTATTATTACTTTTACAAGCAGTCTCTGGTTATAGGCGGGGGTTCTGTTCCCGATAGCGTGACAATAACTGAAAATCGCCGATAACCGAAAATCGCTGCTAACCGGAAACCAATGAATATAGGCGCTGGTAAACAGGGATCAGCGCTTCTGTTAGTTGGGTATCAGTGCTGATAAGCGAATATCAGTGCATATAAGCGCCGAAATTCCAGTTATCATCACTGAAAATCTAGTCACTGTTGTCGCTAGACATGCGCCGTAAAAGCAGATTGCCGATAACCGGGGACTGCCTTTATTATCATTATAGCATAGTTATAAATAATGTATGATGTTTTATACAATACATTTTCATTCTCAACCAGCAAATAATAAATACTGGCCTTTATCCCTACAGGCCCTACGAGCGTGTGGTAGTAGCATCACCAACAATGGCACAAGTCTTCGATAATTTTACAGTGGGTGCCATTTGCCATTTTGCTCATGGCAAGTTTGCTTCAAAGCAAGTCTTCACAGTTGGTACCCTGATGAAAGACTTGAAGATGGTTGGCATTATCCCAGAGATGACCTCTATGACATTGGTGAAGGGGGTTATGCATGACATGGGATTCAGCCACAAAACATCTCAGTGGAAGGTTTACATGACCAAAGAATCTTTTAACATAGCATGCCGCGGGATCTGTGCACTCTGGGCCCTGCAATGCCACCACGAAGAAGGGAGGAAGGTGGTTTCCACAGATGAGACTTGGTTCACCACCAGGATGAACCACAGCAGGGAGTGGGTTGACACCACGCAGGCCACCACCAGTGCCATGCACAGCCGACAGAACCACAGCAGGGAGTGGGTTGACACCACGCAGGCCACCACCAGTGCCATGCACAGCCGACAGGTACCACCTGGGAGAGGGGAGTGATTCGTGGTGGTAGCAGCTGGCACACCAAGTGGTTTCACTGAAGGTTCACTCCTCTGTTATCCGGCAAAGAATGCCAGTGGAGACTACCATGGGGAAATGACAGGGGAGCTGTCCATACGCTGGCTGACAATGCAGCTTCTGCCATGTCCTACCTTGGCAACAAAGAAAGTGGGTCTTATCAGCTGGTTGGAGCACCTCAGGCTACCCATCCCACCAGATGCCACATGACCAAAGTTGTTGCTCATATGACAGCAAAACCCAGTAAACTGTGGGCAATATCATTCGTCAGTGGGGCCATGTGGTCATCCACTTGCCACCTGCCCACCCAAAGCTCAATGCCATTGAACAGGTGGGGGTGTGCATGAAGATTCATGTCCTCTTGCCATTGCATAGATTCACTAGGGTAGACCTGCAGGCCAGACTGGAGAAAGCCAGGCTTTGCACCACCCAAAGCATGTGAGCAGGTGCTACCAAACGATCCCCAGTTTGAAGATTGGTATTGGTTGGCTTGATTAAGAAATACTTAAATCTTACACTGTTGTTAAGTAATAGTAAATCTTTTTGAGATTGTGAACTCTGCTATAACTTTTGAACTTAGAAATAATTCAGGAGCCTGTTGGACCCTTAATTATCAACTTGGATAGTGATGACGAGGATGCTGAAGACCTGTACTTGAATGATGAAAATGAATAAAGTTACTTTGGTAATATGTGTTCTTTTGCTTTAATCATTTCTAGCCTTATGATTTTATAGTTAATAAACTGTTTGTTCTATTTTAACTGCACATTTCCTTCAATTTCACTGAGGATGAGTGGGGGTTTCAAGTATGTAAAATTAGTGCTAAAATGTTTGGAGGAAAAAACAAATGGGATACAGAGGCCTAAAAATAAAGTAATAGATGGGATGTAGGGGAATATACAAAGTACGGGGGGGGTTCAGTATGGGACTAACTATGCATTAAAGGAACAGGTTAAGGTGGTTGCGAATGTAAAAGCCACTATTCTATTTTTTTACGCATATAGCATGTACAGGTCCACAGAAACCTACACAGTTAGAAATAAAATGTTTTTAATTGTTTTTTCAAAGATTAAAAACCTTTCTTGACCCAATACAAAAACTGTAACTGACAGCTAAAAAAAAAATTGTGTCCATAAGTACATATCTAAGCTTACCTATAACACTGTGAACAAAGTACTCTATAAACCAGTTTAAATAGAACATCAGATATAAAAGAATGGGATCCTAGAATTTCAAAATGATAATCTTTTATCTTATACTTTATTCACAAAGTTACCTTCAACGATCTCCGTAATATCTAAAATGGTGCATCTCCAATATATCCAATTATTAGTAGGCAGTCCCTGCTTACTGGCGGTCTCGGTTAATGGCGTTTGGCTAGTGATGTCGTTAACCAGCAGTTTATCAGCGTCGTTAAGTGGTTTATTGGCACCGATAACCAGTCATTGTTGCCATTAAGCAGTTTACTGGCACCATGTTGGCAATTTTTGGTTAGTGGCGCTCGGCCGGGAACTGCCTGTACATACACATACCATACTTTTCTATGTATCTACGTATGTATGTAGTCTACAATTACTCATTTTAATTGTTTTCCGTATCGTGGCCCCTGATAGAGCGCTACCGCACTGTCAAATGCAGCTGGTCGTACCCATGTGGAGAAGTTACCTCTTTATTCAGACGGCCATAGACGAGTCATTACATAATCCTAGGCTCGTTTATTGAACTAGAATGCAAGATCTGACATACAAGCGTCATTCAAGTATGGCCCCATATAACAAGCGAAAGCAACAGATTCCTCTAGAAGTAAGGAATGTGTAAAGAGCTGGCTGGTTGCCCGGGATAGGCTATAGTCTGCGTGCATCCCCGCACATTTTAATATTCTTAATCGCTTGCTTGTTATTTTCATATTGATAGCCCTACCTATACTTTTTAGGTAGCATTGCCATCTACGACATTTACACTACAAAATTTTGTGAGACACAAGACAATAAATGATGAATGCACTGTGATGCCACGTAAGGAATGAAAGAATACATTTTATCTTTAAAAATTTCTTGTTTATTTCACTACCAAATATCTTACCATTAAGTTTATTGTAGTAAATAATTCATATATCATTATAATCCTTCAACCATTGGCTTGACATGTTTAGTGATGAAATTGGGAAACACTACTATTCTTTGGGTAAAACTGAGGTGTAATGAAAGTTATAACTTTTAAAAGACATGTTCCTCAGGTGTTGGAGCAGAGATGTTCACTCTCTGCAGCTTTGAGAGAGACTGCAGACTGGCCATTTTCCAGCGCTGTGATTGGCTGACCACTAGCCAATCAGGAGCGTCACAAGGGAAGGTGCTAGGCACCAAATGCACGGCTGATGTGAATGTACTATAGAAATATATTTCTACAGTTAAGAGATGACTGATAATTACTGGAAATGGTCCATTGTGATGCCAAATATTTCAAAACTCCACCAAATTTTTTATCATGAGTTTACTAGGCTAGGACCTGGTGCTGCAACCTGAAGATTGTCATTCTATTTCTTGAGTAGGAATAATACAATAAAATGAATGATCAATTATCTATTTGGATGTAATTTTTTCTCATTGCATTTTCAGTAAATTTAAAATTATATGTATCAATCTCCAGTTTATTACACAATCCAAATATTCCCCATGGACCACTACTCAAGAACCATTGGTCTAGATGAATGATGCCTAGAATAATGGATTTAAGTGCCTAGTGCAACTAGAGAGCCATTTGAACAGACATAAGACTATTTATGATCACTGAATTATTTTAATTTGTAAAAAAATTTCCATGCTCATAATGAAGTGCTTAGCATGTGCATCCAAATACTCAGATGCACTTAACTTTTTTGTCAAACACACAGAATGTTGCTGTTTTCTTTAAACACACGTTAGTGATATTAAGAAAATAAATAATAAAAATCCTGGATGCTAATGAACATTTAGATAGATAGACAAAGCAATACAAAAACAACCTCCTTGGCAGATGTAAAAATATTAAAACATAAAGGCGGCACAATAAAATCTTGAGAATTATTAAGCCCCTCGCAACTTACTAAAAAAATACTACAGAATTTAATTGTGTTCCATTTATTTTCTTGATGTTTCCTTCTCAGATATATAGCTCTAAAAGAGCACCTGGTGTGATACATTACTTTTGAGTACCAAAACCATTTTCTTCCTATACACTTATGACTAACTAATGAGTACTTGTGCTCTTATTTATACAACCGGTTCACCTCAGATGTCCTATTTAGCTGCTTAAAAAAAGACAATGACCACCTAACTGATATTTTCAATGCGCATCGTTGCCATGACCTTCATTTGTTATTGGTCTGAAGTCCTTTACTCTCACCGGAACAATCAGATACATTTCCTTATTTAGTTATTCAACAACATATTTTCTTAGCTATCATCCATCCAACTGTTCATTTGTTACTAGTCTTCTGTACTTAATTTTGTTTGGTTGTTTCCAATTATAACATATGGGAATTATATACTGTAGAAGCATGTCAATTAATCAAATGGCCTTTATGCTTGTTCTGTAAGAATAAGTACACAAGAGCAATATCTTTCAGATGAAACAGCATCTGCATTCAACAGATTAAATGTACAATATTCCTCCTCATTAATTTATGATTAGCAAATATAAACCATCTACAGTAACATACTAGGGAAAGATTACCACATTATATATTTTACAGCTTAAAAAGGACATAAAAACTGGTTAGAGTGATGCATACCTGGTAAGCAGTGCGGTTAGTATTCATGTCTTTAGAAATCTTTTCATAGTCCGGCAGCTTTGTTCGTAAACCCATTATTGCCATCTGAAACCAAATTAACATCTCATACAGATACTGTTATACAGAGTATACAAATCTCAAAAAAATTAATAACAAAAACTGGAAAGAGCAACTACACTGTGATTATATTCACCTATTTTGAAAGCTGACAGAGGATATACTTGAAACACCCTACACAAAAAGCAACTTTTCTGAATTAGGACCAAAAGCCCATAACATGTAAATGCTGAGATATCTTTATTGTATTTTCTAAAAGAATAAAAAAAGAAAAGCTACTCAGCAAATATATTGTTGAATGAGTAGAAAATGGAAGTTACAAGATACAAGCCTACAACTCAAAGGTAATAAGTTGCTCTAAAAATGAACAACTGATTGGTCATTGAGGGTGTACAGAATAATATCACTCCAACATGCAATAATTTAGCTAAAACTTAAGGAAACTATAAAATATTGAAACTTCAGCATCTTCACTCTGACTTTTATCCTTTTATCTGGGAATGGATAAAAATCGGGGTGCTAGCATACAATATCTCTCCCACACTGGAATGCAGTAACTGATTGATCACAATTTTCATGCTGTCACAACAAAAAAATGTCACTTGTACAGAACATCCACTAATTCAGTAAGAATTATGAAGTAAATAGACCAATAAAAACAATGCTCACATGACAAAAGCCAGTCCCTGGTTATCAGCAGGGGTTCTGTTCGCAACAGTGTGATGATAACTGAAAATCGGCAATAATAGCGCCAATCCCTGGTTAGTGGCGTTGATATCAGGTTATCAGCACTGATAAACAGGCCAAAAATCCAGTTATTGTCGTCACTAGACAAGCACTGTAAAACTGGATCGCCAGTAACCGAGGCTGCCGATAACCAGGGACTGCCTGGATGGTATACATGACAAGAGTATTTATATGATACTAGCTGACCGACCCGGCACTGCCCGGCATAACTCTGAATGACAACCAATAAACTCTCTCTCTCTCTCACTTTTTCCTCCCTAACACCCCCTCTACCCTCTCTCTTCTCCCTAACACCACCTCTCCTCTCTCTCTCTCTCTCACTTACTCTCCCTCTCACTCTCTTTCTCTCTCTCTCTCTCTCACACTTCCCCCTCCCCCTCTCTCTCTCTCTCTCTCTCACACTTCCCCCCCTCTCTCTCTCTCTCTCTCTCTCTCTCTCTCTCTTCTCCCAAACACCCCTCTACTCTCTCTCTCTCACTTTCCTCTCCCTCTCACTCTCTCTCTCTCTCTCTCTTTCTCTCTCCAACACTCCCTGTCTCTTTCCTTCTTTCTTCTACCGCTGCAAAGAATCAGTACATGTTAAACAAAGTTAATTAAATCCATTCAAGTTTTCTTGAAAATAAAGTTTCAGCTCACCTCACAGGCAATACTCAAAGTCCTCCAACCAAAAGGATCTTTTCACAAAGAAATCAAGACACCCAATGTTTAACCTGTTTCCGATATGGAACATTCAAACTTCTTATGACACACCCATGAGAGCGCCTCCACGCCCGAATGATCGCTGGAGTGTGACAGTTTCCGGTTATCAGACGCATTCCAATATGAACAGAACATCGAAAAGTTATTGACTTTGTCTCCATGAAAAGCAAAACCACCCACAGACTTTCTTAGCACTGACTTTTCAACAGGTAGGCGTTGATTAGGCAGCACACAGGCACTGATTCATGTATTTCACTCGCCCGAATATCTCAAGAAATGCTTAACCCAAAAATAAAAAACCAACAATATCCTTAAGCATTTCACATGCACCAGAAAAATATGAGAGGAATATGCTAACAAGAGATGACCCTCCTTGTGAACATCCCACTGACTATCAAGCCTTTCAAGCCCTTACAAGTTGCACCTGTTACCAGGTATGCTCCAACAACTAAACCAGCTACCACTGCACAGTTATGTTAACTCCATGCTACAAGAAATTCCTTAAAGAGAAAGAACATGTTGGAAAAACCTACTGAAGAGACCAGTAGCAATAATTCCAAGTCAATTCTCAAAAGCACAGTTCATTTAGAAATCTGAGACAACAAGGATATTTAATTGAAATTAGTAATGACTAGATGGTGGACCCATCTTTGTCTAGCTGCTCTGAACTGGCCATAATGCTATAGTTTGACTTGCCAGGGTGAAAAACTGTCACAACCACTGTTCAGTTCTTTCTTGCATTACTCAAGCACCAAATTCTCTGGCACTATGTTGTCATGCGGCAGGGAAAGCGGGGGACACATATCAAGGTGAAAGTGAGCTAAAAAAAAAAACAGGTTTTGATGTAGGAAAAACCTATTTTTGGTAATTGCTATTTTGAGTCCTCAAAGAGTTACCTTCTATGGGTCTGTCAGAGCTCCATGGTGACCAAACTAATATCAAAGAATTCTCTTTTAGTTGGTCTTTTGACCAGGTATTGTGTCATAATGATAAACACTACAACACGTGATGGAATATGTAATGGACTCAAAGATAGGAGAGCTCTTTCCCTTATCTGACAGTGAAACTGTACACAGGATATTTCCTTTGTCAAACCCGCAAGAAGAGGAAGTGGTTATAGCACATGCACAGTCTGCCATATTGTCGACAAACAGACTGGCAAGAGACCAAGGAAGCCATTACTTTCTGTTAGTCAATGCAAGATGATCCCTCACCCAAATCCCATGCCTTTTCGTCAGGGAAGTGGGTGGGTTCTGAGGACTCACAGTGACTACCAAACACAATTTTTCCTATATCAAAACCTGTTTTTGATAGCATAGTCACTTGTTTCGTCCTCACGGAGCTTTGAAAAGACTGACAGTTGACAATATGGCTTAAGCTCTCAAATTTTAATCCCAACAACCCAAAGAAAAAACATTCTGGTCCCAGGTAAAGCCACAAGTTTCAAGCCCCATTCTTTATTCCAAATACCTATTAGGCTTTGGTAACGAAGAACAAGAAACTAAACACGAACTTATGTTTTAGGATACAGTATTACAGTGACTTACCTAAGCATGCTGGGTTTGGTTCCAGTATTGTCACACCTTCCCCTGGTGATAGTAAGCATACCCAACCGTTAGGAAAACCCCCGGTTTTCCGGTGTAGCACCTATGGGGTTAGGACTACCCAAACCACCTATTGATACAAAGTGTAGTCAAACGTTTGAGCTCGTGGCAATAATGTTTTAAGAATACTGTCTCTGATGACCACCCTGTACATTCGGAGACTTCTTTGAAAGAGATTTCTGAAGGCCAGCTTTCCTAAAATCATGTGACCTAGGAAAGCCGTGTGGATTTTCCTTTTTAATGAGGGACACTAAAATTATTCTCAGCCCTTGTATAAAGAGTGGTTTGTGTTACGATGCAGGAAAATCTGACCCTCTGGGATGTTTGCCGTGACTTCTAGGTAAACCTTAAGTGTTTGGACTGGGCATAATGTCTGCTAAATTGAGTTGTCTTATCAAAATAGGAGGTTTCCTTCTTAAGGATTCTTGGCCAGGAGTGATGGGCCAGGAGACAATAATAACTCATGGTCAGCTGTCTGCGTGATGTATTGTTCCTGTCAAAGAGAACCCAGTTCACTAACAAGAGCTCCTGATGCTAACACAATTAAGAAGATTGTCTTGTGCAGCGAGTTGTGGTTGTATTGGGTCTGCTGAATTGAGTGGTTGATAAAAGTCTAAGCACATTATTCAAGGACCAAGTAATTAGAAGCCTTTCAGGAGCAGGTCTCTGTAGTGCAAAAGACAAGAGAAGGGAAGTGATAATTTCTGTACTAGAGTCAATACCAAATCCATAAAACAAGGGTTCCATTAACGCTGCCTTGTATGCCAGGTGTTTGTCTTTAAAAAGCTATATGAGAAAATTTAAGTGTCTCCATAGAGATCTCAACTGGGCTCTCAGCATGGATATAATCTAACCATATCTCCCATACAGACTGGTATTGGCGGATAGATGATGTCCACAGTTTTTGCACTAGGTACCTAGCAAAGTTGGGTGAGCAATTTTCAGAGTAGACAATATTTAAAAAATCTACATGTGAAGGTCTCGGCTTAAAAAGGAGGATGCATAGACGATTTTCCCTCCTACTGCCTGGGATAGAACAGCGGACGGTAGTGGAATTGAGCTCTTTCCCTGCTGTTAGAGTAGGAACCAATGCCTTTCTGGCCAAGTTGGGGCTATTAAGTAAGAAGTTCCTTGAAGGTTAGAAGCTTGCTAAAAACCTCGAAATCTGGGACAATGGAGGAAAAAGGTGTATTGTCTTTCATTTCTTCCAGTCTTGTAGGAAGGCATCTCTTGCTGTTGCTTGATTGTCCAAGATCGGATACACACACTGGAAGTTAGTGATTCTCGTATGTGGCAAAGAGGTCCACTTCCGGTTGTGGAAGCATGTTGGCTATTGTTTGAAAAGAGTGGTTGTCCAACATCTACTCTGTTGAGGCTGTCGTTTTCCTTGATAAACAGTCTGCTATTACACTGAGAGACCTTGTGCAGTAAATTGCAGACAAGTGCCACTTCCTTGCTTGTGCCATCCGAAGGATGGCTAGCATTACCATATTGAGAGGTGAACGTGATCTTGTCTAGAACCAACAAAATGTGTGTCTCTTTTGGAGATTTGAGTTTTTTGAGAGCCAAAAGACTACCATCAGCTCCAGGAAATTGATACGACAATTCCTCAGAGTAGCTGACCACATCCCTGCCACCTGACGATCCTCCCAATGTCCTTCCCAACCTGTCAACGGGGAATCTTTGTGTACTGTCACTCATACACATGGAGGAGGAGTCAGGGTGACCTGTTTTGTCAGAGACTCCTTCTGGGTCCAAAGCCAAAGTATCGCCCCAACTTTTTGATTCTTTTGATAAAGTCAGTCTTGCATTTTTTTTTTCTTGCATGCGATAGCCAGAATTTGTTCATATTTTTTAGTTGCAATCTGAGTATTGGATTCATTACGGATGCGAACTGCAGCAGGCCCATCGTACGTTCTAATTGCTATCTGGAAACTCTGGGCTGTACAAGGAACATTTTGAGATTTTTTCTTATTCTGTTTTGAATAGTGATGGGGAGAGACAACTGGCCGTGAAGAGTATCCCAACACAGTCCCAACCACTCAAAACATCTGCTGGGCATGAGCTCAAATACTCTTTTCTTGTGGGTCCCTAGATTAACCAATCGTCTAGGTAGGCTATTAGTCATATTCCTTTTTGTCTGAGTTCTTGAACAACTACTGTTGCTAATTGTGTAAAAATTCTTAGGGCAATGTTTAGCCCAAAGGGCATAACTTTGAACTTGTACGTATCCTTCCCTATCTGGAAGTCTAGGAAGGGGCAGAAAGGAACAGCGATAGGGATATGCCAGTGTGCTTCTTTCAGATCTATTGAAGCTCACCAGGTCCCTTGTGGAATGGCTGAACGTACTTGGGCAACGGCAGTCATCAGAAACTTTTGGCAAACGATGTGCTTGTTCAATATTGATAGGTCAAGGATCACTCTTTGTCTGGAGGAATCCTTTTTTGGGGACACTGAAGGGATGTGCTTCATGGCAAATATACAAGTTTCTCTGTGGCTCTCTTTAACAGGGCCTTCTGCACAATCTTCCAGAGAGGGATCTGGTTTTTAGAGGAACCCCCTTTAAAGGGGGGACGAGACCATTTCCACCCCAGCCCATTAAAAATAATGCTGTCCCAAGGGGAAGACTTCCATTGCCTGTGGTGTCGTTGAAGCCAACCCCCGAACATACAATTCCTGCTGGGATCCACTTCTTCCTCTGCCTTTGCCCTTGATAGGCATTCCAGGTATGCTTTTCATTTTCCCCCTTAAGAGTATCTTTGGACCCTGTGAAAAGGATGTCCTTGCTGTTGTTGTCCCTATGTAGAGAGTTGTTTTTGAGGAAAACTTTTGGGAGTGACTGAAGGATTATATGATTTTTGGTCATAGTGGGCCTTTTTTCGGTCGGGTAAAGGGAAGTTCTAGGTTTTTTGTTTCCTGCATTCCCCTTTTCCAAGGAGAGCATAAACTGTACAATTCTGTTGGCGGGCTTGCTCGTTAAGTTGAGCCACAACAGACTCCTCAAACAGGTCCTTACAGAAGGGGTTAGAGTGTAACGATCAAGCCACAATGGAGCCCTCCAATGTTTCCACTCACACTTTTATGCGCCATTCTAGAAAGTCATGAGTGCTTCCCATTGGGTTCTGGTCAGACTTTTGGCCAAAACAGCAAAAATTGCTCTGGAATCTTCTGGAAGCCTTTTGGTGGCAACTTCCAGCAACATGGTAGAGGTTATAATACTAAGAAGGTGGATCCTAGCATGAAATTCTTCCGAGGCTGTCCCCTCGGAGATTCTTCTCATAGGGGTCTCAAACTGTTGAGTAGCTATATCTAGAAGGAGCTTTTTCCCTTCAAAAGGGAGTTGAAGCATTGCCCATTCCTTGGTGGAATTATTCGAGACTGGGATGGCTGTGCCAAATGGCTTTAATTCTGCCACTGTCTCTCGTTTTCTAGTCACCACAAAATTCTGAAAATCTGCTTCAAATGATTATTTTAAAAGTGAAGGGACAATAGGCTTGGGCTACTCAGCAGGCAATTTGGGTCTTATCCAAAATAGCAGCAGAGGTCCATTTCCCGTTGACCTGGTAAAGGGTGTCTTCTATAGCTTTTAGTGCTACTGACACAGGTAGGAGGACCAATTTTCTTTTAGTGGTTTCTCACTGTCTGCTGAAGGTGGTACTATGCACCACTCTGTATTAGGGAATGCTGCCCTGTCTCTAAATTCTACATGTACAACTTCAATCATGGTTTTTCTCTCATTAATTAGATACTTACCAACAGATTAGATACTTACAATTGGGAGAGAAAATACACATTGAGGCATCTCGTCAAGCCAAGGATTATCAGAATCATCAGGGGTGAATATTGGAGGCCCTATTATCTTCTGATCTGAAGTTTTGTAGTCCAAGCTGGCCATTCTGTTGTTTCTAGTTGGAATTCTAACATCAGATCCTGTTTGGGCAGAATTTGTATCCACTCTCACTTTTTGGTTACAGGATGAAGTATTCTTGTACTTTGGGGTGTACAGGACTGACCTAATTTCCTTTTTAGAATTATGTAGCATGTCCCTTATATCTTGCCATACTAAGGCAAGAACATCTTTGATGCTACTCATGATTTCCTTACGGAATTGATCAAAGGTTGCAAACTGTGTATCCCTTTTGGGGTAGCTTACGCAATCTGACTGAGCTTCAACAATTCAAGTGTAACTGTCTGTTAACCAAGAGGCAGAAGTCCTGGGTGAATTACTGTACCCCTCCGAGAATGTAGTCATTTCAGTCGGGGTTAGGTGGATCCTAGTACAGGCAGTCCCTGGTTATCGGCGGCCTCGGTTATCGGCAATCCGGTTTTACAGAGCTTGTCTAGTGACAATAACGATCTCCGGTTATCGGCACTGATCCTCAGTGATCGGTGGCGCTGATCCTCGGTTATCGGCAGAGATGATCCCCTGTTATCAGCGTTGATAACTGAAGATTGGCGCTATTATCGCCGATTTTCAGTTGTCAGCGATTTTCGGTTATCGTCACGCTGTCAGGAATGGAATCCCGCCAATACCCGGGGACTGTCTGTATCCCTTTTGGGAGAAAGATCCTTTTTAGCATCTACTGACTGCATAGGGGATAGATTTCCTTCTGGAAATTTCTCCCATGTATAGCTGAAATTTCAGTGGCAATGTAACCTGATCCTTCCAGGTTCAGCAAGGCCATTTCAGTAGCAATGTCCACTTCATGTCCACTTATAGGGATGTCACCCCCAACATAAAGATTCCTATGCTTCCTCAGCAGGGTTACCCTGGGAGGTACTGGGACAGATGTTTATGGGTTTTGGCCCAGACATAGATCTTGTACTGAAAAGGGTTAAATATCTGCTGCTGGAGTTCTGCCGGAAAGATATAATCTCCCCCTTCCTCACCCCTACCGAACCCTAGGACCCATCAAGACAGCTTAAAATGAGATGTGTCATCCTTAAAACTTGCTGCCAAGAGCATACTACAAATTTTGCATATATCTGGTGACCAACCAAATTTTCCTTGTTTTTTGCACGGCCTCTGCCCATTTCAGGTGGTATGGGCCATACCCACTGATAAAAAGCAAACCAAGCAATCTGCTGCAGAACACTTAACCTGAGGATCCTGCATGAAGGTGGTCCTGTAGTGATATAAAACAAGTTTTTATTTGAAACTAGATAGTACTAATTGTCTGTAATCCTTTTATAGATTGTATATTCGATATTACAGGCTTGATTACAAGTGTGTAGCTGTAATATATTTTATTTACTAAATTGTTACATGTGTTGAATATAACACAAAGATTTACGTTAATTTTGACACCAGTATACAGCTGTATTACTAAACACTATCGGTCCTTTTACAAGGGCTATGTGAAATTTAATTTTTGAATGTCCTGCCATTCAGATCAACTGCTATAAACTAATTTGTTCATTTAACCAGGCTACAGTTTTCTAGAGGATTGCTTAAAGAGTTCTCACTTAGCCTATTCTACAGCACTTCCTAGTCTAGGCTTATTTAAATCACACTTCAGGATATAAACTGTACAAGAAAAACCCTCTTATAATCTAGTTTACTGTTCTATCTGGCCAAGATTACACTTTTATCTGATATTCAGCCACTGCTTTATTTAATCTAAACTACTGTTTAGGCTAACAATAGGATATTCCCTCAATGGATTCCTATTTAATCTAGTTAGGCTACTGCCTGGTCTAGGTTTATAACACCTTTAAGGATACAGGCAACAGAGAAACCCCACTAATATATAGCCTTACAAATAGGCTACCAAGCCATAAAACTAGGTTATATTTAATCTAGCCTTGGTTACTGTTTATATCTAATCCTAGCCTATTTGGCCTAAACTACCTCTCAGGCCAATAACAGAATACTTCTTAAAATGTTCTTAATTAACCTAGTATATTTAGATCACCCTTAAATGTACAATATAGGCTATATAAAACACAAAATCACTAATATGTATCCTTATAGCTAGGCTACTACTTTGTCTAGCCCAGGTTATTATTTTACCTAATCCCAGGCTACCACATCTAAGATAATCCTTAAGCCAACAATAAGATATTTCTTTAAATGTTTTCACTTAACCTAGTATAGGCTATTGCCCATATAAAACAGAAATTCACTAGTATGTAACCTTATAGCTAGGCTACCATTTCATGTAGACCACATTATTGTTTTTACCTAATCTCACGCTACCTGGTTTAAGGTACTACTTAGGCCATGATAGGATATTTCTTGAAGGGTTCTTACTTATTCTAATCTAGGCTACTGCCTAATCCAGGTTATTTAATTCACACTTAAAGGTATGGGTTACATAAAACAAATTTACCTTAACCATTAAGGGACAGGCTATATATATATCAAGGACACCCTCAGACCAGGCAAACTTTAAGGCTGGCCAATTTAAGAAAAAACATATCAATGGAAAGAAGATGTGCAAATGCACATGGTGTAAGAAAAAAATAAAAAAAAATCTCCCAACCTTCCATGGGAAGTTGAAATTGGCTATTTACAACCCTGCGTGGGGCCTCTTTTACAAGACACGCGTAAAAATGTTAACTTTACCAAGTTATGCCAGTTCTTTTTTATAATTTATTTTATTTTGTAAAATTATAATTACAGCTCACACAATATCATAACAAAAAGAACCTTAATCAGTAATAAATTCTGAGTATATCTGTTATAAAATATTTACAAGATTTACTGAGATGGGGCGATGCAATAACTTTTTGTGAGGTATACATGTTTTTTCTAACATTTCTTTGCAAAATTACAATCATAGCAAACATACTATCAAAAAAGATAAGTAAAACCAACAGCAATCCCTGGGTATATTTACGAACAAATAAATAAAAAGATGTCCTGGAGCTGCAGAGAGGCAGTACATTCCCCTATGAAATCCCAAGGCATACTGATTGACGTCTCTCCCGTGCTATGAACATCATTCCCGCTAAATTCACAAACAGTGTGCCACAAAATATGATTACTCATATGAGGATTCCCATCCATCACCCAAAACCTGTTATAGATACTCATCTAGTCCTGGGCTAACTGGTCTAAGCTATGCTTAATCCAATAATGGGATGTTTCGTAAAGGGTTATCACTTAACCTAATATAAGGTACTACCTAATCCGGATTATTTAGATCATGCTCAAGTGTATAGGCTATATAAAAAAGAAAATTTTACTAATATGTAGCCTTATAACTATGCTACCATTTTATCTTGCTCAGATTATTGCTATTATCTAATCCTAGGGTCCTTGGTAATTTAGGTTAATGCCTATTCCAGGTTATTTAGTTCACACTTGAAGTATATGTAATCCTAAGTTATAGGCTACAGACAACATCCATTATTCATCCAGTCTAAATTATTCTCAATCTGATCTAAGCTACTGCCTAGATTATTGTAGACATTGCAGAATCTGAAAGGATTTTCTGTATTAATGATAAATTGTGGAACATTTCTTTTAGTTAAAACACCTAATTGAAATGACATATTTAAAAAAAAAAAAATTTGCACTTTTCACAACTAACAATTTGCGATTACGACTTAATGCCAGCCATGTGTTAGCAAGAAAAGCCAGGTTTTCGGCTTTCACGCAAATTAATTACCAATTACAAAGTTTAAAACTTTAACTGGGACTTAAAACAAAGCACAGGCAGGCCCCGGTTATTGGTGCCTATGTTAGGTATGTATCGGCGCCAATACCCAATTATCAGCACTGATAAGCATAGATCGCCAGTAACAGGGGACTGCCTGCACTTAACTTGCTTCTTTTGGCTTTTCCCCTGTAAATGTTTCCATAATTGTTGAATTGGGAGCACTGATGATAACCGAATCTGTTCCAAATGGACCAATGAAAGGTAATGACTTCCTCGGTCTCTTGCCAGTCTGTTTGTTTGACGAAGGAAAAAACCTGGGTACAGCTTTGTCGTAAGATAAGGGAGAGAGCCCTCTTATCTTTGAGTCCATTATCCATTAAATAATCCATCATGTGTTATAATGTTTATCATTATGACACAATACCTGGCCAAGAGACCGACTAAAAGAGAATTCTTCGATATTAGTTTGGTTACAATGGAGCTCTGACAGACCCATGGAAGGTAACTCCTTGATGACAAAACAAGTGACTGTGCTATCAAAAATGAGTAGATGACATAACAAACCTAATGCATACCACTAAAGGTGGAAAAGGAGCAGAACTGCTTTCAACCAAAATATCACAAGTAATTAAATACAACAGAATGAGTTTAGAGAAGGATCTAAATCAACAACAAAAAGTCTGACCAATAGTCTTAAGCCAAATATGCCAACTGCCTACAACATCAGAAGATATAAGAATTCCAGGCACGGTCAAACATCAGTAGACATGAAAAATTGTTAGTCTGCTAATAAAAAATACAAAAGCAAACAATAACGATCATGCTCTAAGTAAGCAACAACCAATCTGCTTGAAAGCTGAGTTCATCAAAGAGAATATGTTAGTTTAAAATATACATATGCACAAAACTTTATAAGATGACTTTTCTAACCTGAATCATGATGTCTTCCTTTTCAGTAAAAGGTGTTGTATTTATGTCTGGATGAAGATGATTTTCCCACTGTAGCCGACATTCATCGGGTGTTCTGTGGCCATCAAACTATTAAAAAATAAAAAGTAAGTATATATCAATGAGATGTAACCAAATTATGAGAAGTAAGCACTCTGTTGTTTACACATCAGTATCTTACACATAAAATATAACAAATGTCTAACAGTACTTGGCAATTTTCCTAAGTATATAAACTAGAGTCTTTTATACAGGAAGTATCCTTCAGAGCAAGCTGGGACAGTTTTTGAACTTGATAAAAAGGTTGTTAACCAGTGGTGATTGGGATGAGTGGAGGAATACCCTTCACTCACCTTCTGTCATTTGTCACTTTTTTGCAGGGACAAAGTGGGGTGGCTGAGGTGGGTTCAATTAATAAAAGGCTCTGGTTTGAATACCCATGAAAAATACAAATTACTTAAAAAAAATTTATGTTCCTACAGAAATACAAACCATCACCTTTTATGTAGAAATTAGCTGGGAGGTCATCTCTGACAACTGACTCGCGTAAAACCCTACTTGGAAATGTCATGCTTTCAGTTGGTGCGATGACTGCTGTAACCTCCTACTCTTATGGGATGACAGACTGGTAAAGCCCTGGGCCTGTGTGACTCTCTTTTCAAGAAAATATCACCCATGGGAAGAAAAACATCAAAGAACTATGAAAATTCCAGTAAGGGAATTCAAGTTGGAAGGTAATTCATTCTGGCTAATACAGTAATGGGTTCAGAATGTAGCCCTATGCTTGATCCCTTCTAGTTAAAAGGGAGAAGAAAAGGAGAAGCATCTTAAAAACTAAGCTATGATGGGTGATCAAAGTGAAGATACTTGTATCTAGTCTGACCCAGCTGATACCTTGCTCTAGATGCTGCTCCAGTACAGAATAAGGAAAGTACTGCCTAAACAGAGTTAGCTGCCTACACAATTTTTGGGCAACCAATGTAGGTCCCAAGAAGATATCTTGAGACCTGAGGGCATCGTCCCTCTTGTAGAAGGAAGAGAGGGATGTTCACAACCCAGAAATCTACCCTCATTGCCCAGAAAAAACCAAAAAGTTCCTCCGAAAATGCTATGGATGGACCTACACCCAGCCTTTGTGGGTTCTTCCAAGAGTAAAGCAAGTAATAGCCTCCTCCGAAGAGTCATAAACTTGCTGGGTGACTCATGAAGCCAGAAAGGAAGGGTGTTCCTAGCACCTCTTTATGCTTGCAATCAAAATTATGAGTACAGGCTATATCAGGAAGCATCTTACAGCTCGCATCAAGTGTAAGAAGCATCTTGTCTAGAAAAACAACAAAATTGCAGTGGTAGGGGCCACAAGAGCTCTCAAATCTCCTGTCAGGGACTGACAAATCCTCATATTCTGTCAAGAACTCAAGACATACAAGCAAGAAGGGACCTCATCCCTCCAGGGGCAGGACAGGATGCCATGAGACTCCTCATCACACCTCCTCCAGACTAAGCAAGCCAAAAAGTAGCCTTGAGAGGATGCAAAGAACAGGTTTACCTCCCACTCTGGAGAACAAAGCTATCTAGGGGGTATGCAAGAACTGTATAACCATGTCATGCATGGATAACACCACAAGGTGGGGAAATCTAAGCCCTTCAGTCTGAAACCTTGCTAATGGCTGCACAAGAGCCTTACACCACAGCCTGACAGGAGCCAATGGCCTGCAGAACAACACTCTGACTGGAGAGAATTCCTAGCCAGGCACTGGATGCCACTTGACTATAGGCTAACAAGGAGTGGCCAGGGTCATCTTGAAAACTGTTGATCATCTAACAAGAAAAACAGGTTAAAGGGCAGAAAAAATATGCTTCCAGGTTATCCTAGGAATGTAGAAATTTTCATAATAAAATTTATTCTTTAAATACTTACCTCTCTATTATGATAGCTGTATTTCCATGTCAGGCAGGAGGACGATAGAGTGAAAAGTAAAAAGAAAATAATAGGATAGTTTAGTTTGAACTTTAAAAGAGTATCTCCTGCCCTTAGGCTCCCCTCTAAACTGGATGCTAGAATTAGCCAGTCGTCCAGGTAGAGAAGCATCCGAATGCCTAACATGTGAGCCCACTTTCCCGACTGCGATAGGGACTCTCGTAAAACTTGAGGAGCTACGCTCTGATGGAAGTACAGCACGTAAAACTTGAGGAGCTACGCTCTGATGGAAGTACAGCACCCAAAACGGGTACACCCTGCCCTGAAAAACAAACTTCAAAATTTTTCCTTGAAATTGGGTGAACTGGTACATGGAAGTAAGCATCCATCAAGTCCACTGATACCATTCAATCCAAAACTATATCCACAGCTTCTTTTAGCTCAAGAGAGTCTACTTCCTCTAGCAAGATCTGGAACTTCTAGTTGTGAAGATAAGAGGGAAACTCCAGAGGAGAACTGGTTAGAGGAGGCTGGGAAGACAGGGGATGCTGTATCCCTCCTACAGTACAAACCACCCAAGGATCTGCCTCCAGATCCTGCCAAAGTGAATAAAAGAAGCTCAACCTTCCTCCTCCTGGGAACTGGAGGCTTGATGCATCATATTATCAGGAGCTGGATTTCTAGGATGCTCACTGCCCTTCCTGAAAGCCCAAAAGGGCTGCCCAAGGGCCCTAATAACTTGCCCATTTGCCTGGGGGGAACCTTGAAACTTGCGTTAATTGAAGAAGCGGCCTTGGTTGTATGAGCCTAAACGTTTGAGAACGATGCAACAAAGATCTGGTTTCCACTTCTCAACCTCTTGCATTATCAGGGCCTAAGCATCACCCTTTGAGGCCCCGGTACTTGCATAAAAACTTGACCCCTCCTGCACTCTTCCTCTGCTCCTGGGGCCTTATACCATCACCTCCATCCCAAGCCTCACACAATTCAAAAATATCCAACTACAGGCTTAATTCAAATATTAGGAATATCTCAAACTCAATTATTTTTTATGAATTTACTGCAAGAATGGAAGTACCAAAAAATATAGTTGATCATCAGTTATTAAAAATGAAAAAAATTAATAATAATAATATAATGATAATAATAATAGTATAGTTAGGGGAGCATGGGTCACTTGAGCATCCTTCATCCTTTAATTTTGTTTATTCTCTATAAAGAAAAGTTAAAATAAATAAGCTGCTGTCACGGGCCCCCAGATACTATCGTACCTAATGCTGAGGTGTCCAGTAAAGAATGTGAAGGGTGATGTGCAATAATGTCAACCTTCTTTGTCGAATAGTCAGAAAGCCAAAAAGAACACAACTGTTCCCTTTGCTTGACAACCGCCTTAGTAAAGGCATGCACGGACTCCCCCAAGGGAGCCAAAAACTGCTCTATCTAAGCAGCCAAAAAATTTGCAGAAGAGCAGAAACGCTCTCACTTGCTATTCGTCTATTGCTGATACAGTATAGCCGTTTCCAATAAAGGGTAACTGCCTAGTATCATAAGACACTGCTCTCCTCTTTCTCACAAAGAGAGTGTTGTAATTTTAAAGCTGTGGTCTTGCTAGATAAATGGGGTATACTAGGGTGATATGCAACTTACCTTAATTAACACAAAAATCTGGACTCTGGCCTTGAGGACAGCTAAAATTACAAACAACGAAATACGGCTGAAGGCCTAATTCAAGAGGGGAGTGATTAGATAAACTCTGGGGTTTAATTTAATTCATTATATTTACAAAAGAAAACACAACAGAAGAATGGTAGCGCTATTCTGGGGAGGTAAGGCAAGAGCCAAAGACAAGGAATTTCCTAGAGGGAATACAATGATTGCCCCACTTCAAAGTTGCATTCAAAACAAAGTAGTGGGCCACTACACACACAAGATGATACACAGATCCACAGCTGAATACACCTAATCTGCAATCGAAACACTTATGGTTACTCAATCAAAACTAGGACTGTAATGAAGGAATCAAGGAATTGCATAGATGCCTAGAATGAACTCGATTCCAGTGACTTGAATATCCTACCATTACGTTATACTTCTTGTAAATGCTTTGCAAATCAAACATAAAATATAAAAAGCAATACAGGTCTCACTGTAGTTATGTCGCACTATGAAAAGAAAAGAACTTAGTTGAAGGAGAACAGGGCACATGGCTGACAAAAAAACCTTAAATCCTGGCACTTTACCTTTCTTTAGGAACTGAAGTTTTCTTATGAGGGCCAGCGAGAGGGAGGGCAAGTGAATTCACAACAAAAGTTACTTTTGATACTGCCAGCCACGTGTTGGAAATAGGCAGTTTAAAGGAGCAAGGGATGGACCTCCGTCCACTAGGGCTGCCGACAGAATTCTAAGAGCGAGCTTCTCTCTCCAAAGCCCTTTATAAGCTTTGGAAGTTATGTCTTTCTCTTCCTAGACGGCATTGCGATCACTCTGCCCACATGGAAATGGTTGGCTCCACTTTGTGCCATGGTGCCTGGAACCAAAGAATCATCTGCACAGGAAACAAACCCTTCCTGACTATTTACACCATCCTGCACTGACATCAAGGTAGCAGGAGGCAAAAATGAAAATCCTGAAGGAGCCGACCTCAAAAAACCTGGCTGAGGGGAAGATACCCCAGTCTGCTCTGCTACTGAGACAGTAGCAATCAAAGAAGAATCTGCTTGACTAACAGGTGAATACGTTGAACCTCAGTGCTGAAAAGGGTGACCGAGAATGCCTAGAATGTTCAGGAGTAGCCCAAGTCGACAAAGAAGGGGACCGCGACTGGAAGCGTGACATCTGAGAAGAGCGGGAACTACAATAGAAGCTCCTGCTTCTCCGAGAAGCAGAAGAAACTAACACTGTCTTACGAGAAAAGCGTCAAAAGTTGATAAGAACGCCTGAAAAAGGAAGGAGAATGTGGAGAACAAATGTGCTAACACACTCGATTGCGGTTAATCCCATGAAAATCCCTCACGTCGGATAAAAAACATGAAGATGAACCAGCATAGCCAGACTGCCTAGGAGACTAAAAAGAACTTAAGTGCCTGGTGCCAAGCAAAAGTCTAACGGTAGGGAGGCATCCGGTGTCAGGCGAGCACCTGCTGTTAAGCACGTGTCCAATGGCAGGTGAGCGCCTACTAGCAAGACAGCTTCTGATGCAAGGTTAGCGCCTGCTGTCAGGCGAGAGCCTACTTCCAGGTGCCTGCTGTCAAGCAAGTGTACGATGTCAGGCGAATGCCTCCAAGTGAATACCAAATCATCTTGCAAGGGAAGACTACAAGGAAGAACCCAGATAGGGATTGCTAGGAGTACATGGCCTCCAGCAAGGCCTACGGGATACAAAATCGGAATTGAGTGAGTGCGCTTGCCTAGCATATCTACATCCTGGCTGGTTCTTGGTTCCTAAGCGCTCACTCCACAAACACAGTTGCAGGCACACTACACTGTTCGTGTTATATGTAAAGTTATATAACTTGAAACAGTTTTACTTTATAGCTTTGTCTTTAATACTGTTGTTACATTACAGAAACTGACACTGAATTCCCTTAGTTATAATTAACCATCTTTAGCATTACTTGTTTCAATATTTCATCAGTCTGTTTATGTTAATCCTTGAACATGACCCTTTTCTGTTACTAAACTAATTTTACCAAACTTTGCTTGATCTTGCCATGCTTATCTTTCGGTGACCGAGTGCCAACCTGTACGTGACGTGCCAGGTTGACCATAGGAAGAAGACTACGGGCACAAACTACTTCAACTCCCAGACATTCCCTGCTTCCCTGCACTGTACCTCCAACAGTAGAAGGAGTATCACAGGGCATGGCTAAGGTATGGCTAACAGGAGGGCGTTGGCACTTACTCTGCTGTAAGGGGGAAACCCGAAAAAGGTAGAATAATTGGGCCGATAAAGCAGCAAGTAGCCTAAGACTATAATTATTGCTACATTGCTTCTACATGCCAAACCTCATATCCTGAACAATACGGGGAGCTTTGAGAGGAGGAAATTTTGAAGGAGAAACATTACTAGGAAAATGTAGAGAGCAGCAAGAGCTCTTTTTTGAAAGGTTGTGAAAAATGAGAAACTTACTCCTAACCTCACTTCCTGTCCTAGAGTTAGAAGAATCTTTTCTGTCTTTTCCTGTTCTTCTGCTTCTCACATCTACTTATATACTTTCAATAAATATTTGTTATTTCATCTGACCAACCAAGAAACTGATCTAGCAATCGTTGTTGCTACATTTAACACATTGGTTGTGACCGTCGTAAACTGAAGAGTGAAGCCATGTATGCACCCTCTTTACTTTACAGACTGGAAACGACTTGTTTTTTTCCTCTTTGGAAGATATCCTATATAATGACAAATAGAAAACACATGAAAACCCAAACCAAGTGTACTTCTATTGATATAATTTAATCATTTATGTAATACAGTATACATTATGTACAGGTAAGCATCGAGAGTTATCATTGGGTTAGGTTCTTGCATGCATGTTGAAGTCACTGCTTCACTAATGGGAGACATCGCCGTTCCCCTATTGTCACATTTTCTTGCTAATTTTTATGCTTTTTTTACACGGATATTTTAGGATATTAAATAATGTAGAATAAGGAAGGCTGAAAGAATTTATTTTGCATTTTTATCTCCTAAAGGTTACAAGCATGAAATGTAAAAGGGAAAAATTACATTTTATAGTAAAATACAGTTTTATATATACTTACCAAGTAATTACATAACTACATTTCTAACTCATGTGACAGTTAAAAATTTGAAATTCGCGGTAGCATTTGATTGTTTTAGTGTAGGTGACTAGGTCCCGCCCTCTATCGGGGGAGGCAGGGTACAACCCACTGAATAGCGTCAGTCCATTTATGTGCCCTCAATGTCCATGGGAGGGGAGGAGGGAGGGCTCTGATTCAATAATTACTTGTTAAGTTTACTTGTTAAGTATATATAAAACTTTATTTCATTATAAAAAAGTCATTTTTATATATATAACTTTCCAAGTAATTACATAGCTGAATCCCATATTGACAGGAGGTGGGATGCATGGACATTTGTAATCTTAAAAACACTCAGTAGGAGAATGAATATGAGACAAAAATTGTTAGCACTGATTACAAAGGTGTTGTACCCTTACCTGTTAAGAGAGCTGCTGCAGACTGATACTGCCTCTGGTTGGCGCTCAGCTTAACCCTTAAACGCCTACTGGACGTGCCATACGTCGACTAAAATTGTCTGTTGGGTGCCATGTGGACCTTACAGACCTTACAGACCTTACAATTCGTTCGGGTTCCCTCAGTGTATGGTATGTCGACTAAAAATGGTTTTTTTAAATATTCGTGGAAAAATAATTATAGGCCTAGTTTGCGAAAGGTTTTAAATCACGCGCCTTGAGGGATGCTGGGAGTTCACGGATCACGCTGTTGTTTTGTTTATAAGCGTCACCCAGACGCGCATGCGCGAATTTCTTCCTTCTCGCACCAGAAAGCATCAGCGGCGCATCGTCGGAGAGCGATATCTTGACGCATCCGTGTTTTGCAGAACTTTGGCGAGTGTTTGCGTATTTGTGAGGCAACAGGACGTTTGCAGAGATGTCCCAACGTCGTCAGGACCGTGAAAGGCGCATATTGCCTGTCAGTAGTGAGCGTGTGAGACGAGTTTTAGACTGGGATGCTGGAGAGGGACCAAGCACCCAAAATGACCCAGCTTCTCAACGCCGTGTTGTGTGGCCATGTGTGACCGAAGGGGACCAAGGACCACATCCCGTGCCTTTTCTAGTAACAATCAATCATTTTCCTTCATTTTGCAACAAACGGAAAGTCTCTAGCACAATATTTCGATTTATGGTGAATTTTTGAAAAAAACTTTTTCCTTCGCTCCGCGCACACGAACTCCGCTGAAAATCCTAGCATTTCTTGAGTCACCTTGTCATAATTTTTTCACCGTTTTATATTATTTGTTACATAAAGTGTTATACATCAAAATGTGCGCAATTTCATATAGAATACAACAAAAAAGAAATCATTCTTTTAGCTTTTAACAGTTTTGAAATATTTTCATTTAAATCACGATAACTGACAAAATTTTAACATTCGGTCAACTTTGACTCGACCGAAATGCTCGAAAAATGCAATCGTAAGCCAAAATTCTTACATTCTAGTAACAATCAATCATTTACCTTTATTCTGCAACAAACGGAAAGTCTCTGGCACAATATTTCGATTTATGGTGAAATTTGAAAAAACTTTTTCCTTCGCTCCGCGCGCGTGAACTCCGCTGAAAATCCTAGCATTTCTTGAGTCACCTTGTCGTAATTTTTTCGCCATTTTATATTATTCGTTACATAAAGTGTTATACATCAAAATGTGTGCAATTTCATGTAGAATACAACAAAAAAGAAATCATTCTTTTAGCTTTTAACAGTTTTGAAATATTTTCATTTAAATCACGATAACTTGACAAAATTTTAATCTTCGGTCAACTTTGACTCGACCGAAATGCTCGAAAAACGCAATCGTAAGCCAAAATTCTTACATTCTAGTAACAATCAATCCTTTACCTCCATTTTGCAACAAACGGAAAGTCTCTGGCACAATATTTTGATTTATGGTGAATTTTTGAAAAAAACTTTTTCCTTCCATCCGCGTGCGCGAACTCCGCTGAAAATCCTAGCATTTCTTGAGTCACCTTGTCGTAATTTTTTCGCCGTTTTATATTATTTGTTACATAAAGTGTTATACATCAAAATATGCGGAATTTCATGTAGAATACAACAAAAAATAAATCATGCTTTTAGCTTTTACCATTTTTGAAATATTTTCATATAAATTATGATAAATAGAAAAAAATCAACCTTCGGTCAACTTTAACTCGATCGAAATGGTAAAAAAATGCAATTGTAAGCTAAAAAACTTACAGTCTAGTAATATTCAATCAATTTCCTTCATTTTGAAACAAATGGAAAGTCTCTAGCACAATATTTCGATTTATGGTGAATTTTTGAAAAAAAACTTTTTTTTACGTCCGCTCGTTACGAATTCATGCATCATTTTGTGATAATATTTTCTCTGCGTTGCTTTTATCGTTTTACAATCTGTTATATACCAAAATCATTGCAATTTAGTGTACAATACAACTAAAAAAAGTAACTCATTAGCTTTAACCGTTTTGCTTATACAATTATATGAGTTTTTTTTTTTCGCTGTCACATATTCCAATATTTATATATGATAATGATATTTTTTTTCATTTCTGATGGTTGCATACTAAACTTCAGGCAATGAGAAAAAAAGGAGCCAAAAATGAACTCTTAATCTTAAAAACTAAGCGTGCTGTGATTTTTTTTAAAAACTTTTTTCCGCTTCAGCGCTAGCTCCCGAACGCCGCCGGCATACGGGAGACGTTTTTGTAAATAGAGGCTCGGCATTTAAGGGTTAACTATAGTGGCACAGCAGTGAAACTGTGGGGTGCCCCTATATTAGAGAGAGGCATTGCAGCAAAGGAGTATTTCGAATGCCACAAAGCATCAATGGAGGTTATGCAGCTCATGGGGTAGTCTGATGGCTAACATAACCATAATACAACCAGAAAACTTTGTCACCTACACACTGTATTCATTAAAACCATTACCCAACTGTAAAAAAAGGATGGTGGGTACTCAGGCACACAGTACCCCCAGGCTCCCTAAGAACTCCACAGCGTAATCATGGTGAAAGAGGTAGGATAGGAGCGGACTCCTATACTTCCTCCCCGAACAATATGCCAACTACGCACAATGGACCCAGGGTACTGCAGTTTTAAAAAATAGTTTCTATTTCACGTAAATAGTGCGTTGCAAACACAGCTTTGCATTTCCAGAACGCTGATTGGAGAACTGTTGACAAAGACATGTTATGTTTAAAAGGCAAAAAGGTGGTGACGGCTCTAATCTCGTGGCCTTTAACTTTCAAGACTGGTAGGGATCCTCACGAATTCTTGAATGCTATTCCAGGATGACGTTTCTCAAAAAGGAAAGGGGTCTAGAAGGGTCCTTTACGGAGCACCAGAGCTTACTTGATTAACCTCTGATCTTCGCTGTTCTATTAAGGTAGTACTGTACTGTACCTTAGTGCCCTTGGTCGTGTCAAAAGACTTGATCAAGTCGCTGAAGTCCTGACTGGATCCTAGACAGAGGCCCCTATGCCGAAACACAGAGCCTAACATTGCTTGGTACCCCTTGATTGTCGAGGCAGACAAACCTCTGTTAGTCCTCAGGAAAAGAAGTAAGTCCACAATGTTTGTTGCAGCGGTTTTAGAAGAAGAGACGTTATCTCTTCTGCATCAGCTGCGGAATACTGCCCACTTCGCTTGGTAGACTCTGGAAGAAGACTGCCATCTTCACTTAGCAATTGCTTCCGAAGCTGGTTTTGAAAATCCCTTCACTCTGATGAGTCTCCTGACAGTCTGAATCATGTCAGAGCAACAGCGGATAGGCTGCAATGAAAACGTTGGAAGTGCGGTTGTTTGAGAAGCTTTGGCTTCTGTGGAAGGAGCCTGGGGTAGTCAACTAGCAGCTCGAGGCAATCTGGGAACTGTTCTCTTTGAGGTCAAAGGGGGCTACCAAAGTCATCTTCGTGTCCTGATGGGATATGAATTTGCTGATGACTTTCCTCACCATGTTGAATGGTGGGAAGATGTACAGTTCTAGGAAGGACCAATTCTGGAGCATGGCATCTGTTGCTCATGCCAGAGGGTCCGGGCTGGAGAGCAGAACAGCGGGAGGCGATGATTCTTCAACGTAGTGAACAGCTCTATCAACAGCTGTCCCCACACCTTCCACAGGTCGGTGCACACTTGTGGATCTAGCGCCCATTCCGTGGGAAGGACCTGTTTGCGCCGACTCAGGCCGTCTGCTATTACATTTAGCTTCCCTTGAATGAACCATGTCATCACAACGGTGAGGTTCTTCTTCGCCCATAAAAGAAGGTCTTTGGTGGCCTTGTAAAGGGAGAATGAGTGGGTGCCTCCTTGGTTCTTTATGTGGGCCAAGGCTGAGGTGTTGTTCGACATCACTGCTACTGTCTTGCTAAAGGTCACTTCTGCAAATGATTGAAGGGCCATTTGCACTGCCTTCAACCCTCTCATGTTGATGTGTAAGAGCTTCTCTTTTGGAGACCAGACTCCCGAGACTTCCATGTCTCCCAGAAGAGCTCCTCAACCCCAATCTGAAACATCTGAGTACAATGAAAGGTTGGGGCTCAGTGGATGGAGAGACTTCCCTTCCAAGAGACATTCTCCTGCAAGCCACCATCTCAACTCTTCTTTGATTTCCAGAGTGATCGGAAAAACGAACGAGTCCAGGTGGGTCTTCCTGCTCCAGTTGGCCTTCAGGAAGAACTGCAGTACCTTCATATGAAGCCTCCTCAGGCTTACGAACTCAATGAATGTGAGAGTTCCCAAAAGGCTCATCCAACTGTTGGCCGAGCAGCATTTGAGAACGAGGAAGTCGCGGACTGTTTGAAGACATGATTGTACTCTTTTGGGGGAAAGAAAAACCTGAAAATTCAGAGTCTACTGTCATCCCCAAATAAAGAATCACTTGAGACAGAGACAATTGTGATTTCTTCTCATTGATGAGTAATCCAAGATCTTGGGCCAGAGGAAGGGTTTTCTGAAGGTCCTCCATGCACTGTTTCTTCGATGGAGAACGTAGGAGCCGGTCATCTAGATAGAGGGATGTACTGATTCCCACAAGGTGAAACCACTTCGCAAGAGGGGCAAGAACGCAAGTGAATACTTGGGGAGCTGCAGAGAGGCTGAAACACAGAGCTCAAAATTGGAAGACTGTTCTGGAACACAAACCTGAGATACTTCCTGCTGTCTTGGAATACCAGGATATGAAAGTAGGCATCTTCTATATCAATGGTCACCATCCAATCCTCATGTTGGATGGATGAGAGACCTGACCGATTTGTTTCCATCTTGAATTTTGTCTTCTGAATGAAGATATTCAGGGTGCTGATGTCCAGGACAGGTCTCCATCCCCCGGATGACTTGGGGACCACAAAAGACGGTTGTAAAACCCTGGAGTGTTGACATCTTCAACCAGCTCTACAGCCCTTTTCGCAAGAGCCGACATCTCTTCCACAAGCGCCGAAAACCTCTCGGAGCCTACCGAGTAGGCTGTCAATGCAATGGGCATTGAAACTAAGGGAGGGTTCTCCCTGAATGGGATAGAGTACCCCTCTTTGAGTACTATCGAGACCCACTGGTCTACTCATCTGGCTTCCCATTTCTCCCAAAAGTCTAGGAGTCTTGCGCCTACTGGCAAACGGAGGACTGGACCCTCATTTACGAGAGGAGGGCTTTGAGGGAGCCTGTTTGGCTGGGTATGCTGCACGCAGATTGGAGCGCGGTCTAGCACAGAATCTTGTCTTGTTGTCCCGAAAGGTATGCTGCTGTAAAGGAGGGATCGACTTCACAGTGAAAGAAGGAAAGTCCCTGGAGCATTTGACTGGCCAGGCTAACAAATCCTGCGTTAACTTTTTCTGAAGCTTTGACGCTATTTCTTGGACCGTGGCTTGAGGGAAGAGGTGCATGCAGTCCAAAGGAGAAAAGAGAAGTGCTGACTTCTGAGATGTAGTCGCACCTTTGATGGTAAAAGAGCACCAAAGTTCATGTTTCTTCAGGACACCCGCGTGAATAAAGGAGTTAGTTCCATTGAGCCATCCTGGATAGCTTTATTTGCACAGAATAAAATCCCTAGCTGGTCTGCAGACAAGTCCTCTGACATATCCTAGCAGTCTTCAATTTTCTTTGCCAGTGCCCCCAGGGTCCAGTCCAAAAAGCTTAGGACCTCAAAAACCTTAAACATATTCTTGGTGATGTGGTCAAGCTCAGAAGTCAAGAACATAACCTTAGTTGAAGCAAAGGCTGACCTCGTACTATAGTCTGATCCACCTGGGAGGAAGCAGCGACTCACAAGGAAGGAGCTTCTCCCGTAGCGTACGCTTGGTATCTCTTAGAGGTGAGACGGGTGGATGGAGTGCAGAAGGCAGCTTTGCACTGCTCTCTCTTGTCCGAGAGCCGTAAGTCCATTTCCCTCAAGGCTTTCCTGGATGAAGAAGATAAGACCACCCTGGGGAGCCCATCCTGGGGAGCCTGGAGACGTCAACAGGTCGGTTCCTCATATAGAAGGCATAGGCAGGGGAAGCCGGGATTGTAGGTGAGAAAAAGGACGGAAAGGCAACCAAAAAATACCTTAGGAGGTTGGAGAAGGGCGTGGAAGGAGGAGGCTGGTCTAACACCTCTTCCTCTGAAGAAATTGGTGAAGGTGCCAAGTCAGGGGGATCCTGTGTTACTGCTTGATTTTTCTGCAAGAGGTTCATAATTTCGTCCAAAAGGCACTGAATAGGATCTGTCAACGAAGTATGCTGTGTGGGGCCAATGGCGGACGAAGGAATCAGTGGTAGAGAGGGCGCTGGGCGCTCGGTTGGGTGCTCGGGAGCGATGCTGGAAGATTTGAGTTTGGCGCCAGACGAACAGGAGTTGGTGCCAGGTGAGCAAAAGTTGGCGGCTGGCGCTCAATGGGCGCTGAGCAGTCGGTTGGTGCTGGGGAGTTGATGGGCGCTGAGCAGTCGGTTGGTGCTGGGGAACTGATGGGCGCTGGGCGCTCAGAAGCAGCTAAATACTCCAATTCCGTTGGGAGATTATCACATGAGGATGGGTGCTTCCGTGAGAAAGTCGGGTGCTTGGGCAGCGAATACTGTTGATGGGGTCAAATTCTTTCAGGGCTAGCCCAAAAACTACAGGAAGGCCGAGGACTGTGCTCAACATCCTTTGCATGCTTGCAAGGAGGTGAGGAAGCGCAGTGGGGAACTGCTATGCTCCTCCTGAGAGGACGAGAGATCTTGAAAAAGTGCTGCCGTCGGCGCCTCTTGTCCGAATCGGAGTCCGAAGAACTAGAAGAAAGGTTGAGCACTTCCTTACGGATGCCTTTCCAGCAGCTGTCCACTGAGTCCTGGGACCGTTCAACAGGCTCGGTTGAGGGGGCGCCTAGCCGTGGGCAAACCCCACCGACCTCCCTTGGACTACCAGTATGCCTTCTCCCTGGTGCAAGTTCCTCATTGGGCGGGTTGGTATCGTTCTCGGCTAGCACTCTGCTGGGCCTGTGTTCGATTCTCTGACCAGCCGATGAAGCATTAGAGAAATTTATTTTTGGTGATAGAAATCCATTTCTCGTTATCATGTGGTTCGGATTCCACAATACGCTGTAGGTCCCGTTGCTAGGTACCCAATTGGTTCTTAGCCACGTTAAATAAATCTAATCCTTCAGGCCAGCCCTAGGAGAGCTGTTAATCAGCTCAGTGGTCTGGTTAAACTTAGGTATACTTAACTTTCTCCCTGGTGCAAGGGAGCCTGGCAAGTGACCTTGGTCTAGGGGTGCTGGCAGGACAAGTAGACACCTCCTCCACTAATACTTCACTAACACTTGCACTTTTAACACTGGCTTGATCCATAAGCACTTTAACCGACGCACTTACCTGTTCCGTGGTTGAAACAATGAGCCCAAACCTCATATCAACACGGGCTTCTAGGTTAGCAATGGTATTGAGCTCGGAAGCATGGGGGCCGAGTGAAGGAGTAGGTTTCATGGGTAGAGGACTGGTTAAAGGGGAAACAGGAGTAGGAGAGGGACACAGAACAGGTAAATCGGTATTTGCCGATTTAGAAGAACATTCTACATTATCTACATTCCTAGCCTTGGCTCTAAGAGCCGCTTTCCTCTTCCTGTCTCGTTTTAACTTATCTAAGTGAGATTTTAAAGTTTTCCACCTACCTTGATCCCAGTCCCTACATTCGATACATGTCAAATCAACAGAGCAAGTTTGTCCCCTACAATTAGTGTAGATTGTGTGGGATCCATAAGACACTTTTGTAAGTCTAGTTTTGAAGCCTTTACTGCAAAACTGGATACTAGAAGAGCTAGTGTCAGACAGCGTCGTGGCAAGTCAAAATCGGGAAATAATTTCACTAGTACCGAAACTAATGAATCCAGGGCTATTTGAAAATAGCTTAAATGCTACCAAAAGTTTGGAATGCATCATGGAGAACAAAAGCAACCATCTGGCGACTAATTTCACAACAAGAGCTGCTGTGACAACTGAACTACAATTGTTAAGCGACAGAAATGAACTGACGCTATACAGCAGGTTGTACCTTCCTCCCCCGACAGAGGGCAGGACCTAGTCACCTACACTAAAACAATCGAATGCTACTGCGAATTTCAAATTTTTAGCTGCCGCACGAGTTAGAAATATAGGCTATGTAATTATTTGGTAAGTTACATGTATAAAAATTATTCTTTTGTATGCCATTCCCTGAAACAGAGCTATATAGCAGTAGGGCAATTAATGGTTTCCTTTCATTTACATTTGTATCATACCATTTCAAAGCATGTGATATTATAGGCAAACTTTCTATATATTCATCTAGAAACTGATTGGCAAATCTGTTCGTTACTGTTACCCATGACTTCTTCATCAAAAAACCTCTAAAAAAAACTCCACTTGGTTTCCCTAATCCTGAACAATACATTTCACACCTTTGCGTGCACGAAAAGTAAAGGGATTCCTCTCATCAGTTACTGTCCAGTAGTCATTTGGCAGTGCGATGCTCGATTCTAAATTTGGGTTTTCTTCAGAATCAGATAAATCTTATTCAGTCTGTGTTTGAGGCTTCTGAGCTGCTACTCTGAGTCTTCACTCACACTTAAAGGAATGTATTTTTCTTATCATTCTTTAAAATAGTGATTATATTAATTTGTTTTAATAAGAATTTTTACATTGTTGCGCTACCCTTACCACGAATTATAGTAGCAAGTATTGCATCACTCATCTAGCCTACATGTGGTGTTTCTCCTACACAAAGACACAATTTTGCTTCTTTTTTTAAGTTTTAACTGGGTATCACACTTATATATTTAAAGTACACAGGATGTTTTATGACTGTTACTATTACATTTCATTAAACTAATTAATTTTCCAATTCATCTCAATGTTTTGTAAATTGCACCACATTTACATCTACGTTTCATATGATTCGATGGTAAGCCAGCGGTAACTGCGCTCAGAATAAAATCTGTTTAACCTTATTTCTGTTGACTATGATGAATATCGCACCATAGTAACTCTGAACAGTATTGGAAATTACTCTGTTGTTACTGATCTCCATTTTTATCTCAACCAATTTCCATTTCATCATAACGTTACAGAACGTTTTTACGATGTTAGCATATCACGTGTGGAGCACATGTATTTGATGTTGACGTTTTCGCATCTACTAGTTATTTTTTTTTTAGTTTATTCTGAACATGCATTTGATGTTGACATTTTCGCATCTACTAGTTTCTTTTTTTAGTTTATTCTGATAATGGTAATTAACTAACAGTTTTCTACAGGAAATATTATAATATTTTATCCCTTTTCCTTTATGAATTCATCAAAACTATAGGTGAACTTTCTCGCTGCCTTTCCTGTTACCCAAACATTAAGCAAGATGAATCTTCTTTTGAACCATCCAGTACTTGCAATGAATTCTTGTTGACAGTCATCACCTGCACGTTCCTTAGGGGTCTGGAACAGACTTCTAGTCTTTGCCTGGATGGTAATAAGGCTTAATGGTATTCATTTTAATTTGGTCTTCTATCCACACCATTGATATACTGTTCCACTTCACGGATTGGCCCTTGCCTTTGCTCCGTAATTACAGTAGTGTTCATTGAAGCATATCTTTAACAGCTTCAAGCATACATTCTCATTCAAAGAAATGTTGACTGTTAAATGTGGAATTTCTAGGTTACGTGCTAGTGTCCTTATTCTTTTTCCTCTTTCATACTGATTAATCACATTCAGAGTTGATATCCTTTCTCACCTTTTGGCTGGCTTAATTGCCGATGGTGAAAGTGTCCATTTTGTCAAAATGCTGCAGCTTATTAAAAGCTTTTCAAACAGTAAATGAAGCGCAAATGACAGCTATTGTTAGAGAAAGAGAGAGAAATGAAAGCAGATGTGTTTTCGTTCATGCTTGTTAGGTAGACCAAAAACTATCAAACATTTTTGATCGTACACTACTAGAGAATGCAGCTGGTGCACAAGCAAATGTTAGTGTGCGTCAGAGAACTCTGGTGTAAATATTTTAGGTGGACGAACACCAAACTGTTAGTCAATCCTTCCAACCTAGCCAAACACTCTTAACTTGTTCAATTTTATGATCATATATCATGTTGGATATATCTTTGAGTGCGAGGCCTGCTTTTTTGCCAATAATCTTCCAACCAAATACTGAGCATTTTTTCCATCTCGGCAATTGGGCCTTCACGTTTCTTTGTGGTAATTGTCGACTTCATAGGAGCTGAAGATTTCAGTGATTCTTTGATGTGCTCCTTATCTTTAAGTATTGTTGACGTATATTGTGTATATTGTTCTAGAGAGAGAGAGAGAGAGAGAGAGAGAGAGAGAGAGAGAGAGAGAGAGAGAGAAAACTATCAACCATTTTCGATCGTACACTGCTACAGAATGCTAGGCACAATCAAAATGTTTCTACAAAATGTTGAGTTTAAGGTAAGGTGAGTCTGGATAATTGAGGGACTACTTATACAGTATTAAATCCGGAAGGTCAAGGGTAATTTAATGCTATCTACTCTTTGAGTACTCAGTATACAGTGCTATACATTGCCAAATGATGATCTTATTACAAGCATTGTTGACTTATACAATGATATACTGACTCAGATTTAGAATATATCCATAATAATAATGTTACTACTAATAAAATCTATTTTGTTAAAATATAAAAAATAACAAATTTTAAAATTAATTTGTATTTTTTCAAGGTATACAAGCCAGAGCCTTTTTATGCAGAAGTATCCTTCACTACAAGCTGGATTTAGTCCCTGAAACCAATTGGTTATGAAAACTTGGTAACAAGGTAGTTAATTGCGGAGATGGAGGGTGGGTGAGGTAGTGTCCCTCGCTCCACACTGTCACACTCACTTTTCCTTCAGCTGAAGGGACTCAGTGGGGCAATCAAGGTGGGATTAAAGTGTACAAAAAGCTCTGGTTTGTATACCTATGAACACTCTCTCTCTCTTTCGTGCAGATCTGACCAGATAACAGTACTTAATGGTATTGCCTGCATCTAAGACACAAACAAAAGATTTGGTATTACATTTAGTTGTTGTGCACAATTATTTTATTACAAAATAATAACCCTTAATAAAATTTGATTTATATAATTGTGTTCATCAGTAAACATATTGCATTACCTGTTTACCCAAGGTTTCAACCAGTGATATATCTTCTTAAGTTGATTTATGATGTGTTTTGGGCAAGCAAGGATTCATAAATTTTTTTTATGCCATACCACAAAAATAGCAATTAAGAATAACTAAATGAGACAGAAAGAGAGAGACAAGTAAACACACAGCAAGTGCATACTGGAGTTTCTTTATCTCAACATGATGCATATGTGTATACAGTATATACTGTACACACATACTGGAGTATGTATACACATGCAAGCATGCAGACAAGAGATACTGATGGGCAAGAAAAATTCTGATTCAATACGCCTGGGCAGTTTATAACGACACGTCACTTCATAATTTGTTAAAGGTTTTTCAGTTCTTTGGTATTTCAACTTCAGAGAAGCTTATTTAATATAAAAAAATCTATTTTCAAAATTAAACACTAATAAATTCATTGTCACCATTGGAGTTATCCATCAGAAGCAGGGAGATGGGAGTAAGAAGGGGACACACACACACACAAACAACCAATGAGAGAATAAAACTTCTATGATGTAATCATGACATATCTTCCTAAACCACAATGATATAATGGCCACTCAAAATGTGATAAACATATGAAGGTGATGCTAAAAGCCAATAACAGTCATGAAAGTTCCCATGTAGACAAGGGCCCTTCCAGCTATCCCTACTCAGGCCCCCACCCCTACAGTACTTACCCCAGCCTACCAACCCAACCCCTTTTTTAAGGTGCTGGTGACTGTAAATATGTAAATAGCATTATCACCGCCTCTTTCTGGCTGCGCAGCACTGCCAACCACATGGACAGTTTTTTCATTTTTATTTATCTTATATTTCTGTATACTGCATATTGTTGTACTGCAGACTCTCTAAATAATGTCTGGCTGGAATGAATTTTGATGAACAAGGGATTACTTTTTAAAATTTTACATTTGGTCCTGTGGAAATTCAAAACATTGCCTTTCATATGGGAGGCTTATTCTTTAGATGGGAGACCAGTCCCCACAACTGACTGGAGTTGGGAAGCACCACAGAATTGCCATGCTCCCAGTTGCCTTGCAAGAAAAGGATTTAATATTCCTAACACCTCCTACTGGACTGTTGAAGCTTTTGATTTCACAGTCCTGTAACCTCCTACCAGTCTGGTGAAGCTGCCTACCTGTTAGGAAATCTTGAAGTAATCCTAAAACATATTCACCCACTCCAAGATTCTTAAGTTTATGAGTGCCTTGTGGTGTTCTAAACTGAAAGCAGAGCTAAAATCTATTTGAATTACTCTGCACTCAAACCCCTTGTCAAAATTCTCTTGCAAATGGCACACTAAGTCTAAAAGAGCATCGCAGCTACCTAACTGCTTCCTAAATGCATACATACTGACTACCAGCAAACAATCCTTGCAGGTGTCCAAGGACGTGTGGGTGACAGCCTCAGATATAATGAGGTAATCTGACTACATCAGATACTTGGTTTTTCAGGTAATGAGGGCTCATTACCTGAAAAAACAAGTTCTTCAAAAGAGTGAGGAATAAACACACACCCCTTGCTTTGTGAGCTCTGAAGCAGGAAGGGAAGTCAACCTCCTCCTCATAGGAGGTATAAGCCCATTGATTACTTCATAAAGCCAGAAAGAAGCGGTGTTCCTAGGCACCTCACAACTGTGCTCACCTGCACTAATGAAGAGCCTTCTTAAATCACAGTTTTTTAAAGTATATTATACTTTTCCTAACTATGCAAACCTGAGGTCCTTTACATTAGGAATTACTTAGAGCACAGCTGGAAATAGCTGTTGAACTTTCAAACAAGGTGGTTAGGCAGTTAACTGCCATCCGTTAGGTGGGAGTCCTGCCTGCCCGGACGTAACCATTCCAATTTGCCTTTCGGCCCAGGTGTCAGATTGAGGGGTGGCATGAGGTGGGCATGAAAATGTAATGTAAAGGACCTCAATTGTGATTTCTTCCCATACGATATACAAACCATCGATCCTTTACACTAGGAAGACTCACTGGTTGGAGGGAGGAATCTGAGTGAGTCTCATGAACTGACTGGAGTTCGCCACACCTGGGATTCTCTTCCTGGTCGACAGAGCGAAGAAGAGAAACCTGCCTCTAACAAACTGATCGGGGTGTGGTAACACATGATCAATTGTCAGACTTCTGGGCCTTTTTGTACGAGAGAGGTAAATGTAACCTCACACAAAAAAGAGCTAAGATGAACCTGAAAGGTCGGAGACAGTACGGCAAATACAAGCATTAGGTCTGTCTTATTGTCAGGATCTCCTTCCTCCCCTTGCTAGAGGAAGGAGCAGGTTTGCTTCTGTAATCCTGGAAGGGAAAAACAGAATGGAAGCTCAAAGTATAGGCTTACCTGCATCGACTGCCAGATCCAGCATGTAATGGCCTGTCCACTCTCTGTCCGAGGGAAGAGACGAAGGATGAGGGGGAAGAAAAAGGAGAGGCCAGTAACTCTTGCATTCATTCTCACATCCACAACTGCACATCTTTGGCGAGATGTAACCCTGTCTTGTTAGAGGAGCCAGGTAAGCTACACAACTTGTTGAGAAGCCACCACAAGTCCCAAGGAAAAAGTGTCCAAGGACTTGTGGGCAATGTCCCGAAGGTAGAACGAGGTGAAAGTGGTCTGTCGAGACCACACCCCCGCTTTCAATACCTGAGAAACCGACAGGTTCTTCTGGAATGCCGGGGTTGTACCAGTGCCCCTGACTTTGTGAGGTCTCGGTCGGTGTCGTCTTCGCCAGCAGCAGAGTATGCGCTCCTGATCATATCACAAAACCAGAAAGAAATTGTGTTCTTGGACACTTCTTTCTTGGACAAGACAGTGCTAACGAAGAGTCATCAACACTCAGGCCGGAGATGATGAGTCCTCTTCAGATAGCAGCACTCTAACAGGACAAAGTGGCATCTCGTCTGGGTCACTATCTGCAAAGTCCTCTAGGGAGGGGATCATGAAGGACTCGAACCTAGCATCAGGGACCGATGGGTTATAAGTCTCTGCTACGAAATCCAGGATGAAATGGAGCATAAGCAGGAAGATGGTCTTGAGGGTCAGATCCTTGTCTGGTGACTTTTGTAAAGGCTTGTGCGGTGCACGAGTCAAAGCAGAGGACCTGAGGTCCCTAGACGGGCAAGGCCTTTCGAAGCGTCTCATCAGTAGCGAAATCTCAAATGAAGACGAGATGTCTACTCCTTTCAGCCGCAAGACTAGATCGAGTGCAGCCCGATAGCCTTTTACAGCTGAAATGGAGAGAAGCTTCTCTTGGCGAAGGAAGATGAGGAAGTCCACAACCTGCTGAATAGACGCTCTGACCAGAGAGAGACCCTGTCCATGAAGACTGCCCACTTTCCCTGGTATACCTCTGCCTGTTGCTGCGTGGCGAGAAAACCCTCTCCCTCACAAGAGATGCTGGATACCCGACAGCCGTGAAGACACAGACTGTACTGCCTGGTGGTACCGTTCTACGCGGGGTTGACACAGCAGGTTGGGCCAGGAAGGAATCTCTCTCAGTGTCTCAGTGAGCAGAGCTAGCAGATCAGGATACCAAAAAGCCTGTGGCCATTTGGGAGCCACAAGAATCATCCTGAGATTCGGGGTGATCAACAGCTGGCTGATCATCCTGTAAATCAGACAAAACAGAGGGAGGGCGTAGACGTCGAGGTTGTCCCACAGGTGTTAAAAGGCATCCTCTGCAGTGGCCCATGGGTCTGGCATGACTGAACAGAAGACCTGAAGTTTTCTGTTGTGCTGGGTGGCAAACAGATCTATGACTGGACGCCCCACACATCAAACAATCTCTCCGTGATGTCCAAGTGAAGGGAACACTCGGTCCCTACCACTTGATTCTGGCGGCTGAGTTTGTGAGCCAGAGCCCACTAGTGCACCTGCCGTCAACTGGTGAAGCGGAAGGGATACAAGGGCCCCCCTGCTTGTTGACATATGCAACTACCGTGGTGTTGTCACTCATCAAAACCATGGTGTGTCCCATCATTCGATCTTGAAACTCTTGGAGGGCCAGGAAGGCCGCCTTGATGTGAAGCTTGTTGTCTCGGCGCCACACTCCTGAAGTCAGCAACTGCTCCAGGTGTGTGCCCCATCCCTTGGTCGATGCATCCAGGAACAGAAGCATGTCAGGAGAGGGAGTGTGCAGGGATACTCCTATTACGAGGTTCCTGTTGTCTAGCCACCAGTCAAGATCCTCTCTCACTTCCTCTGCGAGAGGAATGAGAAAGGATTGAGGGTCTCGAGACTGGGACCAGTGCTCCTCCAGTCTCCAATGAAGGGAACGAAGGTGAAGACACCCATGAGGGACCAGCTTCTCCAACATTGACAGGTGACCGATGTCGACTTGCCATTGTCGAGCTGGCTGTTCCCGTCGAGACAGGAACAGGTGTGCTGCCTTCCTGAACCTGCCGATACGAGTCCATGGGAAAGACTCTTGCTGTTACCATATCCATCAGCATGCCCAGGTACTTTATCCTCTGCTTGGGGGTGAGATCAGACTCCTCGAGATTTACCACAATCCCTAGATTGCGGTAAAACTCGAGGAGTTGATTCCTGTCCTGAAGCAACTTCAAGCGGGAGCTCGCCAGGACAAGCCAATAGTCGAGATACCTCAACAGACGTATCCCATGCAAATGGGCCCAAGCTGACACCAGGGTGAACACTCAAGTGAACACCTGAGGAGCGGTCGAGAGCCCACTGCTTCCCCTGTGGAGGGGGTGGCAGCCCTTAGAAGTCCCAGGGCAGAACTTCTTAGGGTGGGGAGAGACAGCCTTCTTCTTCTTTGGCTGATGAGCCTCGGAAGATGAAGGGAAGGAGGTAGCAGACGTCGACAACAAAGATACAGACAATGAAGACGATGACAACGACACCTTACAAGACCTCTTCTTCGCCTTCTTCTTCATTATCTTCTTCAGGATGGTGGTCAAATCCCCCATCCAAGAGGGAGCAGCAGACATCACAGGAGCGGCTGGGCAACCAGGGCAACAGGAGTGGCAAGAGCGGCCCAGGCAGCAGGAACATCAGTGATGGGAGTGGTGACAGCAATGGTCAGGACAGCCAGGGCAGGTGGAACAGCAACAGCAGCCCAGACATCAGAGACCACAGGAGCAGCAGGAGCCGGAACCATCATATAGGGCATGGTGGAGGTTGCTATCATAGATGGTATGGCCTGGGATGGTGGAGCCATGGCAAAACCTGGAGGCAGGGGCACCGTATGCTCGAGCAACAGGACAGCTGTCCCTTGGGGTTCGATGTGGGTGAAGGCAGTGACCAGCATCTTGGCAAACACTGTCATGGTTGCCGTCGATGTTGTAGCGGTAGCAGCAGCATGGGCCACCACTGGGATGTTTGCCAGGTGGGGTAGGAGGCCCTGCAGGGACGGAGAGCCCAGGAGACCAAGCTAGAAGAAGGAATAGTCGGGTTAGAAGAGGGAAACTATTCTCGGTCCGAGGGAAAAATTTCCCACCCGGAGCGAGGAGAGGCCCCAGAGAGGAGGTCATCCTGATTGTCTGCTCCTCCCCGTTGTTCCACGCTCAATGAAGCAAGCGAGGAAGACATGGGAGAGTTCTCTCCTGGAGGAGAGAGAGCCAGAAGGGGAAGCTTGGCAGAAGAAAGAAACGAGGAAGAAGGGTTAGCCACCAAAGGTATAGTCGGGGGCGTATAAACCTCAGACGACACCTCGGCAGCCCTCCTCCAATACAGTTTCCTCCCTTCAAACTTCTCCCACTGCTCAGCTAACCAGGAACAACACTCAGTACAAGTTGAGTCTCTAGAACACACATGCCCCCTGCATGATGAGCAGAGGGCATGTGGATCAACATCAACATAGGAGCAGAAGCTCATCTCTTACCGCCAACCCCAGGACACAAGCTGGGAGCAAGCGGCCTTGTGCACAGGCTTGTCTGATTCATAGGTTTGCATATCTTATAAAACACAAACACAACAAAGAGGGAAAGATCCCACCGGGAAAAAACAGCTCAACAGACGTCAGGGCAGAGAGCAAAGGAACATACGTCTGCATCACACAATGGCTGAATGCAAATTGGAATGTTTATGTCTGGGCGGGTGGGACTCCCGCCTAACGGATGGTAGTTAACCGCCTGACCACCTTGTCTGAAAGTTCAACAGCTGTTTCCAGCCACACTGTAAGTAATTCCTAATGTAAAGGACTGATGTTTTGTATATCATGTAGGAACAATTCTGGGTGCCGAGAGCAGGTTCTTTTCAGAATGTACCTAATAGTATGTATCAGGCACAGCAGCACCTCATTCAGTCCACCTCCAATGAAATCTCAGATGGAGAGAACTGAGAAGCTTTCAAATATCCTGTCTGAAACAGACAGATCCTGAGTTTTTTGCCACAAACTTATGAAAAAGATCCCCACCCTTCCAAGTTCTGAACAAGAAAAGACAGGCCAGGCCATATAACTTCCCCGCACTTTTTGCTGAGGCCAAGGCTACAAGAGAAACATAGTTTTAAGCATTATGTCTCTGTTTGTATCAAGAGACAAGCTTGAAGCATACGCTGGTAAGGCTCTACAAAACCATGGACATGTCCCACTCAGGGAGCCAGTTTCCGAGGAGATCAAGACTGTTCCAAAGTTTTCATTAGCACTGACAGATCCATCAAAGTGGAGAGGTCTAACCCCTTCAGCTTGAAACTCTGCAAAAAGGATGAGCGATGGCCCTTTCCTGCAGATTGACAGGAGCTTGCCTCTGCAAAGGTGGATGAGGAAGCCTGCAATTCACTGAACAGATGCTCCGATATGACAGACACCTCTTTTACAACACCTATCACAGAAGACAACCCACTTTCCTTGGTACATCTTCACTGAGGAATGTCACAGGTACCCAGACATCTCCAATCCCTCTGTCTGCTATAGCGACATTGTTCCCTAGCAGACAGCTTTCTCTCATAGACATTGTAGTAACACAAAGCTCCTATATGGACAGGGAATAGACATACCCTCTCTCATGGTCAAGGAATGTGTAACAGTTAACATTGCTAGCCTAGCTTCTTTATCCTCTGTTTGACATTTTAACAACAGAAACCCAAAGAAACTGAATGTCTTGTTGCATTTTAGTTTGAATTGTAGACAAGAAAGAATACTTGAGATTACAAACAAAAACCAAGGGATGTCGGAAGAGGGGTAGGAGGGTCAGGTATACACACCGGTGTGTAGGGTTGCTCGAAAGCCCCATCAGAAACACTTCTTGACTATCTAAGCCTAGTCCCACCTGTTCCACATGGGACAAACCTCTTTCACCAAATATTTCTTGTTCCTATCTATTTTTCTCTTACGCCTGTGCTTAATATACTGTATGTTTTCATATCATTAATAGACCAACTGCTACACTCAGCCAGCAATTTTCCCATTCACATACTTTACACATACATGTCAGGCATTTCATGTGACCATCATACCAAGTCCAAGACAAACAGCTCCCACACTGATCATTACTGCAATATCTGCCTTACTAAAGGACAAGACTCAGTAGACAAAACAAAGACACCAAAATTCAGGCACTGCAAACTAAAATGTCATGATCATTGGAGAATACTGTAAAAAACGAAAAGGATGCTTTGGGATAGCCACTGGGTGTGCCATATCATATGAATTTCTGTGCTGTTAAGAAAGAATTAAAGGAATGTCCCATACCTTACAAGCTTACCATTAATATAAGTGGACAACACTTATGTAATATTCAAAAGAAAAGAACAAGCTAAACAATTTCTCATTACAGTACGTCAGTTCTCTATGACCCAAAACAACACTGACAAGAGAAAACAATATCTACCTTTCATAGAAATAATATTAGAATGAGAACAGAATTACATCACCACCACAGTAAAATGAAAGAAAACTTAGAAAAAGTAGTAAGACTGTTTCTCCTGTTGTACATATTACAAAACATTTTATATTAATTTCAAAAAGTTTCACTAAGCTTGTTAGACATCCTACAAGTTCTAGTTGAGAATTACTGTACTTATTCTCCCAGAGAGACCAGACTTGGCACACAACCTCTATGACGTAGGTCATAGGAGTGGGGATGAATAACTGAATTCTTATGAAGTTAAACTAATACAAGAAAAAAATCATCCAAGAGCAAATAAATCATGCTCCTCTTGTACACTGTAAATCTAAGCTATCCTGCTTTTTTTTCTAATATTATAACATGCATCTTTTCTCATAAATACAGCATTCAGGTATTCTATACATATTTTGCATTTTTTATGGAGTGAAGTGACCCCCCATGATTAAAGTGCAACTTTGGTTCCTAACCTCTATATTCTACCTACCCATGCAAGAAATGGTTTTAGAAAGAACACAACATAAAAACTCACAGCCCTTGCTGCTATTCGATCCCAGTCAAGCTGCTTTTCTCCTCTGTCTGGTATGACTTTCATTGGGGGCATTTTCTCCAAGTCCTTAATGACTTTTTTAAGCCTTGTAATATCATCCTCTAGGCTTTTGACCTGAAATAAATGAATCAATGTAACTTCAATTTTCAAAGAACACAAAACATTGGCACTACCAAGGGGTAGTAAAGGCCAGCCACAAGAGACAGATATGGAGGTCAGGGGATACAAAGGAAGGGGTAAGACGTAGGGCTTTCCTCTGCAACCTGGTAAATTATGATGAAAGCAAAAAGTAGAAGTAGGAGTCTTCTCAATCAGTATAGAAAGTGAGTGCCATTATAACATACATAATGAGTAGGCCTTGGTTTGGACGAACCGCTAATGATATGAAAATGAAGCAAGAGTGCCTGATTCCAGTACCACCCAACACTGACCCGTCCCAGGTTTTTGTTGAACATTATTCTAGTCTCTGCAACAGCAACAACAACAATTGGGATGAGTTCACCGTATCATTCTCGACAACAAAGAAGAAATGAGAAAAAAAGAATAAATTGTTACCCACAAAGAAGAGTTATGTTTATATGATCACATGCTTCTAAGAGAATACATTTGCTATATGTCTTCAAATTGTATTGCTTGAGAAGTGCCAGTGTCCATCTCTTCAGGTATGGTTGGCGTTGTGCATATTATAATGGCATTCGCTTTCTATACTGATTGAGAAAAGACTCCTACGTCTACTTTTTGCTGTCATCATAATTTATCAGGTTGCAGAGTAAAGCCCTATGCCCTACCCCTTCCTTTGTATCCCCTGACCTCCATATCTGTCTCTTGTGGTTGGGCTTTACTACCCCTCTTGTGATTTCATCACTTTTGCCTGTGATGAAGATTTGCATTTAACCTAATGAGCTTTTGCTTCTAGGCCTATTTATTAGTTAAAAGTTAACTCAGATATAATATGCATTACCAGTGGTATGTACCAAAACTGAGACAGGGATAGAAAGCCTACCTAGTAAAATCTAATAAAAATACATCTTGCAATATACACGATGTTTGTGATGAAATCATGTTTTTGGACGAAATTTTAATGATGGCATGATACACAAGTATATACGCAAATTACGGTTCTTTTGTAAGCTGCATATTTTCGAGTTTCAAAGAATGTTTTCGTTAGAAACAAAATGTGCTTATGTGTTCACAGAGCAAGCTTCAGTTCTGAAACCCAAAATAATCCATAAACTGAAAAGATGTGTGGTGCCGCCCTCGTAGCCGCTCAAGAACTAATGCTGGCTGATTCAAAAAAGTCCCAGATCGTGGGATTTGCTGGACCACCAAGTGATGTTTTAATATCTTTTCTCATGTAGTAAGAGTTCTAACTTAAGTGTATAATATAGTTACAAAAAGTACTGTGACTGCAAGACATCTCTTCAACTGACACTCATAAATTAATTTTTTTTCAAGTGAAAGCATCACTTTCTTTACCTGGCAACCAAGCGTTAAGATAGTTCGACATGTCTGGTTAAGTAAAGTGTAATGCATACAAAGGATCCCCCACTTTTACACGCTTCACTTTGTTGCGGATTTTTGTGGAACATATCTTTCAATTTTACGCAGGAACTTTTACTAATTTGCAAATTCTTCTATGGACCGTATCTCTAAAACTATCACCAATTTGCTTTTTTTTTGTAGAGCAACACTGTGTAATTCACTAATTACTGTATTTTTTCATTAAAGGATATGTATACTGAGAGAGAGAGAGAGAGAGAGAGAGAGAGAGAGAGAGAGAGAGAGAGAGAGAGAGAGAGAGAGAGAGAGAGAGAGAGAGAGAGAGAGAGAGAGAGAGAGAATGTTTACATCAGTCTAAGCACAATATAACTGGATTCTGTAAGTGAAATAAGGTTGTATTAATATTTTGCTATTTTTTCATTACAGGATGTACACAGAGAGAGAGAGAGAGAGAGAGAGAGAGAGAGAGAGAGAGAGAGAGAGAGAGAGAGAGAGAGAGAGAGAGAGGAGAGATGTCTAAGCACAGTATAAATGGATTTTGTAAGTGAAATAACGTTGTATTAATACTTTGCTGTTTTTTCATTAAAGGATATACTATATATACTATCCACAGAGAGAGAGAGAGAGAGAGAGAGAGAGAGAGAGAGAGAGAGAGAGAGAGAGAGAGAGAGAGAGAGAGAACTGATATGTTTACATCGTAGTCTAAGCACAGTAACTAGCTGGGAACGAGACCTTACAGGCGCTATTAAACCATAGCTGGGAGGAGAGTAAGAATGTGTTGCATACGCATGAAATTCAGATTTTAAATATTTTTACATGGTTAGAGATGAAACATCAACAGTGATAAAATATTCACTTGTGTACTGTTATATGTGTGATAATCATATTCGACTAAACTTGTAATAAAATACGATACAATAAATCAGACAACGCAAAAACTATAGCAACACGTATGGATGCGTATGCACTCACTCGTAGTGAACTTCCTGGGTTTGTTTATTTTCATTTTTTTAGGTTTATAGTACAGTAATGATATTTCATTAAAGGATATGTACAGTATAGTACTGATACACGGTAGAGAGAGAGAGAGAGAGAGAGAGAGAGAGAGAGAGAGAGAGAGAGAGAGAGAGAGAGAGAGAGAGAGAGAGAGAGAGAGAGAACTAAAATTCTGTCATCAGAGAACTTGCTACTGGTGGTTTTGAGTTGCCTATGTATGAAATTCAGATTCTAAATATTTTTAAGGTGATTAGATCAATACACTGTAATAACAGTATAAATGGATTCTGTACGTGAAATAATGTTTTACATATAATTTACTGTGTTTTTTCATGAAAGGATATGTATACTGAGAGAGAGAGAGAATGATGGAAGGAGTTTTATTAATAAATTTATAGGAGATGGTGAGGACTAACCACAAAACGACTAGGTCGAGTACGACGTAAACCAAGAACTTATTGTACTAAATCATTTTTTTTTATTATAAATGTATTTGTACGAAATCACAAGATTACTAACATGACGTAACAAAACCTAGCATCCTGCTTGGAGGGACGTGTCTTGTTGTTCCAAACTACCCATGTATTTTAGATATGCTCTACGGTATACAGGAATACTGTTCTAAAATACGTATTGTGCAGTAAATATCATTTCAAAATCATCTTACAGCACAGCAAAATACCATTAAAATGTATGGACATTATGCGCAGTGCAGTAGACGATGTGTAATGTTACGTTAGGCAAAAGAAAACATGCATCTGATGTATAGTGAATACTCAAGTGTAACAATTGTAGGAGGGTACATAATATTTTAAGATGACTTTGAAATGATATTGGGGTGTACTGGGATGAAAGTCTGAGGTATATTTTTGCTTGAACTGTTAAGTTGGGTGATGAACTGTTAAAACAAGCAGTTATAAGGGTTTTAGGGGTGTATATACCTAAGAGTAACAGTTGTAGGAGGGTAATGTAAAGATGACTTTGGGTGTTTTTGGATGATGGTTTAGGTGTATTTTTGTTTGAACTATTAAACTAAGCAGTGAATTGTTAAAATAGGCAGTTATAAGCATTTTAGTATAAGGGGTACAGGGTATTTGGCAGTCGCAAGCCAGTTACGAGCATTTTAAGAGGGGATTTTGTTTTTCTGACGTGATTTCTGGAACCCATCCCTGTGTAAAAGTGGGGGAGCACTGTATATATATTGTACCCGTTTTTCAGAGCAATCACACTGCTGAAAATCACTGTTAGTAAAATATATAAAAACACTTCGTATATGAACTTTATTCAAGGTTTTGTTTCACTGTTTGAGAATATGCTCTGAAATTTTAACAGTATCCATTTGCAAAAGTAAAATAATACAATTGTATCTAAATTCATTATAATTTTGATAAAACTGTTGATTTACTTTATCCAATTACAGAGCGCATATTATTTTCACCTTACCATATAAAATATAAACACTGTGATCAAGTGCCATTTGCAACCTAGCAATGTTTACATTCTAAACTCATCAGATGACTGAATTTTACTGGCATCTTTACCACCAATTGCTAAATGAAGCATAATTTGGAGAACAGTTTTTTTAGACTAAAAAAGCTTGGCTTAAAAATGCAGTTTGTCTCTATCTATATAAACTAATTCTAAATGAAGTAAAACTGATTTCATAAGATTTGGATGTTTTTGCCTGTTCAAAACATTTTGCAGCCTGCACTCTCTTCACTTCTTCAGCTGCAGTTACAACCTGCAGCTTTAGCGATATGCTTTCTTGAAACCTTTTTCTTCATTGTGTGAAAGATAAATAAAATCAACTTTATTTTCACAATGGAAGTCACCACTGAGAATGATCTAAGTATTTAACTGTAAATGCAACTTTAACTAAATGTGTAATAGCAATAGTAACTAACATCAGCAAACAACTGTTTCTTGATTTAGTTGTTTATGCCAGCACTGGCTGCTGTCTACGCCTGTGTTTTGCTGAGCGGTGGTCATTGAAATAGTAGTTGTTAATTATAAGAAATAGTAATGAATTATCAGATAAGCCAATAAGATTGGTAAACCTGGTTGAATGTATGACGATTTGCATTTAGCCAGTCTGTGTATGTGCGTATATACATACGCACACATACTGCATTAAGACAAACTAACACTTATTGTGTTTTTGCCTCTCACTCTCTCTCTCTCTGTTTTTTGTTCTTTATATAAATTAGTTTACCACGAGAGAGAGAGAGAGAGAGAGAGAGAGAGAGAGAGAGAGAGAGAGAGAGAGAGAGAGAGAGAGAGAGAGAGAGAGAGAGAGAGAGAGAAATGCAAGCAAATGCATCATAAATGCAAAGTCTACTTGTACACCATGTATATGTGTATGGACACATACATACACAAACCGAAAAATATTTGCATTCCATACTACGTTACTTTATTAGGTACAATAATGTTATGCATTAAATGAACATTAATATATAAAACAGTGTACCAAAGAGAGAGAGAGAGAGAGAGAGAGAGAGAGAGAGAGAGAGAGAGAGAGAGAGAGAGAGAGAATGCAAGTAAATGCATTATAAATGCAAAGTCTACTTGTACACCATGTATATGTGTATGCACACATACATACACAAACCAAAAAATATTTGCATTCCATACTACATTACTTTATTAGGTACAATAATGTTATGCATTAAATGAACATTAATATATAAAACAGTGTACCAAAGAGAGAGAGAGAGAGAGAGAGAGAGAGAGAGAGAGAGAGAGAGAGAGAGAGAGAGAGAGAGAGAGAGAGAGAGAGAGAGAGAGAGAGAGAGAGGGGGTGCAAACAGGAAGTGCATAGTGTTTTGTAGCCTATGTTAAAACAAAGATTTTTGTGTTTTTTACATATTGCATGATGTTTGTGCATTTTACATAATTTTTGTGCATTTTACATAATTTTTGGGCATTTTACATCTTGTGAGCACACCCAGAAAGTATGTAGAACTATAGCAACAGGCTGTTTTTGTAAAGTTAAACTGTCCAATACTGCACTGTAGGTATTTTTAAATTAATTCATTTTCTAGATATATACGTATCTGAAATTGAATAAGTGAATCAATATTCTAGACTAAATATCAAAATACCACTTAGGATATGCTATTAATTATTTTACATGGAACTGCTATTCACTAGAAGCTAAGTTAATTGTTCCAGGGTATTGTATGTATTGTATTGGATATTTATATATCTTTGTTACTTGAAGATTTTGTTACTCACCGAAAGGGGCAGACCCCCTAAACTGTCCATTAAGTTGATGTGTCACTGTACCTAAAAATACCTTTTAGCAATAGCACCTCCAATGAATATATTACTAGTTTTTACTAAACTGCATGTAAAAAAAGTGTTTTATTTTGAAAAACAAAATGTAAGACTGCTTTGAGAAGAAAATTTAATGAGTAAACAATATGAAACTTACAACTTCCTGATCCTCAGGATTCAGCCTCTTAAGTTTACGTTCTAATTCCCGAACTGTCATCTCAGTTGAAGCTAATTTTTGCTTTTTCCATTCATCACGTACAATCGTATCCAAAGTTTCTCTTTCAACTGTCAGCCCTGTGAACAAAGCAAGACATGCATTACTGAATTGGACTTCAATAACAAGGTCGTTTAACCCTTAAACGCCGACTGGACGTATCATAAGTCAACTAAAATTGTCTGTCGGGTGACAAGCAGACGTACCGTACGTCGACTACAAAAAATTTCAACCTTCGGTCAAATTTGACTCGACTGAAATGGTCGAAAAACACAATTGTAAGCTAAAACTCTTACATTCTAGTAATATTCAATCATTTACCTTCATTTTGCAACAAATTGGAAGTCTCTAGCACAATATTTTGATTTATGGTGAATTTTTGAAAAAAACTTTTTCCTTATGTCCGCGTGCGGTAACTCGGCCAAACATCTTTGAAATTCTTTTGTCACTTTGTCATAATGTTTGCACCATTTTATATTAGTCGTTACATGAAGTTTTATACATGAAAAAGTGTGCAATTTCACGTAGAATACAACAAAAAATAACTCATGGTTGTAGCTTTTATCAGTTTTGAAATATTTTCATATAAATCACAATACAGTAAATAGAAAAAATTTGACCTTTGGTCAACTTTAACTCAACCAAAATGGTCGAAAACTGCAATTGTAAGCTAAAACACCTACAGTCTAGTAATAGTTAATCAATTACCTTCATTTTGCAACAAACAGGAAGTCTCTAGCACAATATTTCGATTTATGGTGAATTTTTGAAAAAAACTTTTTTTAACGCCTGTGCATTACGAATTCATGCATCATTTTGTGATATTATTTTCTCTGTGTTGCTTTGATCGTTTTACTATTTTTTATATACCAAAATCATCGCAATTTAGTGTACAATACAAAGAAAAAAAAATAACTCATTAGCTTTAACCGTTTTGCTCACAGTGCGATTTGTATACAATTATATATGAAATTTTTTTGCGCTGTCATATATTTCAATATTTATATATGATAAAGGGATTTTGACAGAGGAAAAATCTATTTCTGAGGAAGGTCCCGTGTCACCCGGTGAAATTCCATTACAGCACGAATTTCTAGGTATAACTTGCTAGATATACCAGAGAAAAAGAGCTTTCAGGAAAGCTGGGGTTACTACCCCCAGTCGAGCGTCTTCTAGGAAGGCGTCGGTATAAGAAGGGTGAGTGAATTACCACTACCACGGAAACCTACTCGAAAGATCTCTCCTTATCAAAATCCCGAACAGAGCGGTGAGCCGTTACAGCCCCACACCAAACACCCGCCAGGACGGCGACACCAGCGCCACCTACCTCATTCCATGCTAGCACTAACCCCAGACTTGGCATGTGCAAGAGGGAGGAGAGTACTAGGTAATTCAGGAGGGTCACGGGTGACACGGGACCTTCTCAGAAATAGATTTTTCCTCTGTCAAAATCCCTTTTCTGAGTCCAGTCCCGTGTCAGCCGGTGAAATCGTGATAGAGAATCATGCCAAGGCTGCAACTACTAGGAAAAAGAAATGGAGGGATAATCTGAAGAAAAGGCAAAAGTTTTACCAGAATAATTTTAATTAAGCAATCTCTTCCGTGTAGCAAGAACACTAAGACTAAGGCATATTAAATCTAAGGCACATTAAAGAACTTAATACTATGAAACATGGGCAGGTTCCCGGCACGACGGAGAAAAAGCCCCAAAAAACCTTAAAATTACTTAAAGCAAAGTGAAACATGAAAAGCGCACAAAATAACTGCAAATATAACCTTAATACTATACACGTAAACTTAGGCTAAACACGTAAGAGACAAAATCAATCAACATTAATATATACATTCATCTGGGGTACATGGAGCCAAATAAAAAACTGTCCAGTACCCCACAAGAGAAACAATCATGGCATTTCAGATTACGCTTTTTCCATCAACAGGTACAAGAAACAACAATATGAGGAGCCAGGCAGTGAGGTATAATCAACCAGGAGAATAAGCAGAAAAGTAAATGAGGAGGCGGGCGGGGGAAAGGAAAGGACAAGGATATGATTAATTAAGGTGGGGAGATGACACTTCCCACAGCTATGGTAGAAAATTTCAGGGCTTCAGCGTTTTTAAATAGTGGCGTTTAAACACTAGAGGTGATTTCCAACCCGTAAATTTAGATAACTCCGAAAAGTCCATATTATGAAAGTAATTAATGGAAGTGGCAACTGCTCGAATATCATGAACCTTGGGGATTGAATCTGGGTTGGCCTGTTTAATGAAATATAAAATTTGTTGTCTTATAGCATTTAGTGAAAGAGTACCACCTTTCTCCCTGATAAAAGAGGACCCGACTTACTCTGTGGAGTTCTTAAAAGGTAAGATTTAAGTGTATAAACTGGACATAAAGACTGGTCTTGAGGAAGGGGCACCACCTTCCAAGGAGACCACCTGTCCTGTGGGTCTTCGTTCTTAGCTAAAAATCTAGGGTCAGGGAAAGGAGGACCTCTCCAGACGGGAGGAAGTTCACATAATTATCACCTCTAGTGAGAGCCGATAGCTCTGAGATTCTAGCACCTGAAGCCAAGCTAATCAAGAATAAAGTCTTCCTTAACAGATCCTGATAAGAGCAATGAAAGTTATCCATCTCTGATGCTAACTTAAGGACGTCATTGAGAAACCACGTAACAGACTGTGGGGCGTGATACTGGTCTCAGACGAGCGCATGCTCTGGGGATAGATGAAAAGTAGGAATCTGTGAGGTCGATTTTAAAGCCGAAAGAAATACTTTCTTTAATGCTGACTTGATTGTGGTAATAGTGGCTGGAGCTAGGCCTTTCTCAAACAATGATCTAAAGAAGGAAACTCCTAAATTAGCTGTCATGATTTTGGCTTCCGATGCTTTTAGGAAGGAGGCTAATTTTTTGACTGCTGAATCATATTGTCTAATAGTAGAATCTCTTTTATCTGATTCTAAAAACAGAGTGTTGACAGGGTCAATGTTCGCTCCTTTTTGAGCTGCGAATTTTATAAAGTCCATAAAACTAGGGCATTCTGAATTCTTGAGGAAGCTGACACAGTCTTGGTTTGTACTGTCTGAGTCAGAATGGGCTTGGGGATCCGCAGACTCCGTAATCCCAGTTCCTGAAGAAGAGGGAACCAATTGCTCTTCGCCAATAGGGAGCTACTAGGGCTAATTGACCTTTGAATGTCCTGAGTTTGTGTAAAACTTTCAGCAGTAAGTTTATTGGGGAAAAGATAAATCTTCTCCCAATTGTTCCAATCTACTGTCATTGCGTCTATGGCGTAACGCCTGAGGTCCAGGTTGGGAGCCACATAACAGGGGAGCTTGAAGTTGCTCTCCGTTGCGAACAGATCCACTTGGAGGCCCGGAACCTGGCGGCAAATCCACTTGAAAGATTCCACGTCCAGGGACCACCGTCTCCAACGGAGCATTCCTGGACAGGGAATCCGCCACCACGTTCCCGCACCCCGCTAGGTGGGTGGCTGACAGGTGCCAGCCGTGCTTGTTCGCCAGGGAGAAGATAGCAACCATTACTTGGTTTACTCGGCCTGATTTGGAGCCGCCCCTGTTGATGCAATGAACTACCACTGCGCTGTCCAATACCAACCTGATATGAATCCGGTTGGGGGCGGATTTTCTTCAGAGTTAGAAATACCGCCATAGCTTCCAGGGTGTTTATATGGAACTGCTGAAACATTGTGGACCACGTTCCTTGTACTTTTGTTTTGGTGAATATCCCCCAGCCGCAAGGAAGGCGTCTGTGTGAACTACTAGTGCCGGAGGGGGAAATTGAAGCGGAACTGTATTGGACAAGCCTTTGACTGAGGCCCACGGTCGCAACCTTGTCTTTAAGATTTGAGGATAGAGGAGACCTTGTCTCTGAGCTTGACATTGGCTCGATTCCGCCACACTCTGTTTATGTCTTTTAACTTCGCTTTTAATAGCAGGTTTGTCACTGAGGCAAACTGAAGAGACCCAAGGACCCTTTCTTGGGACGGCGGGATGCTGATGGATTTTTGAGGAATCTCCTGGTGAGAGATGCTATCTCTTTCCTCTTGGGAGGCGGAAGGGACAGCGTGTGAGATGACAGATCCCATTGGAGACCCAACCACTGAAACCGGGACTCGGAGTCAGGCGGGACTTCTCTCTGTTCAGTTGGAAACCCAGCGACTCCAGGAAACTGATGACTATGGACGTGGCTTTCTGACACTCCGAACTGTTGGTGCCCAAATTATCCAATCGCCCAAATATGCTGCTAGGGATATCCCTTGAGACCGGAGTTGCTGTACTACCGTGTCCGCCAGCTTTGTGAATATCCTGGGCGCAATGTTCAGACCGAATGGCATGACCCTGAAGGAGTAGGCTTGATTCCCGAGTCTGAAACCGAGGAACTGAGAGAAGTTCCGCGCAACTGGGACGTGATAATAAGCGTCTGAAAGATCGATAGAGGTGGTGACGGCTCCACGCGGAAGTAGAGTCCGTACCTGAGCTACCGTAAGCATGCGAAATTTGTCGCATTTTATGTAGAGATTTAGACGCGACAGATCCAGGATCACTCTTTGCTGATCGGAGTCTTTTTTGGGAACAGTGAATAACCTGCCTTGAAACTTTAGGTGCCTTACTTTCTTTATTGCTCGTTTGTTGAGCAATTCTGTCACATAATCCTTTAGGATTGGTGTGGGTGGCTGGTAAAACCTGGTTAGAGGAGGAGGGTTTTTGATCCAGCTCCATCCTAGGCCTTTGGACACAATGCTGTGTGCCCAAGGGCTGAAGGTCCATTGGTCCCTGAACCAAAACAGGCGACCGCCTACCTGTGTTCTCTCAGTGGGAGGGAGCGGGTTTATTCCCCTACCACGCCCAGGTCTTCCCCTTGGGGTGGTATTGGCTTTCCTCTATGAGGGGCTTTGCCCTTCCTCCCCCTTGCAACCCTGTTAAGGCCGTGAAAATAACCACGGCCTTCATATGTGGGGTTGTATGCCGGTGAGGCCACATATGAGGGTGCAGCTGGTTGGACCAGCACGTACTGTTGGGGGTGAGCCTTAGAAGTGGAAGGCTGTGCCACTGCCGAGACCGGGACGGCTTGACTACCGCCTGGTGGTGAGGCCTCTTATGCCTCCTGAAGCGTTTACCTCCTCTCGATTGGGGGCCGGCCGATTCTGGGGTCTTACGCTTGTAGGCTGAAATACCCCAGCGAGAACGAAGACTTTGGTTGGCCGTGTAGCCTCGGCCATAACACTTGTGACCTCCTCTTCCGGGAAGAGGTTAGGTCCCCAGATCGAGCTTTTCACGAGCTTGTTGGGCTCGTGACGGATAGTTGCATCGGCGAAGATGAACTTCCTACATTCCAGTCTGGCCATGATAAATTCAGATAAGTCAGACTGGAAACCTGCCAGCAAGGACTTCGCCAAAACCTGAAAGAAATGGCTCGTCCGAGCAGGAGACGGCAGTAGCTTCAGTAAGGCATACGGAGTTCAACGACCGGGCTAACTTAACCCGGCATCAAACTCCGCTTTCAAAGAGCTTCCGGCAGCTTGGGAGCTGCTCGCTAAATTGCGTGGAGGCGCAGAGGGGTCCAGCTTTCCGACCGTGAAAGTGGACGGGCGTCTGTCCAGAACTCGTTACTTCCTGGGAATACCAGGAAGTAGGGTCTGTCTCCCTTAGCTGAGGTACGGAATGCCCTCAAAGCACGCTCGGGCCGAGCCAGAGCGACTTTGTCCAAGCAAGGAGTGGGAAGGTTGTCTCCCAGGGTGAACATGGTGAAGTTCCCTTGAAAGGAGTCAACCGTGTTATCTGCCTGCCACTCCGTCCAGAGTGCGCAGGAGAGCCGACTGAGCTTGGTCCCTAGGGACGATGACAGTCTCCTAGGAACCTTGTCTGACCTAATCCAGGCTTCCTCCGTGAGCCTCACGAAGCCTGGGTAAGGGGGCAGGAGATCGGGGGGGAAGAACTCCAATTCCTCCAACCGTCTCGTGCCAAGACCATCAAGAGTCAGCTTGCCATCATGTTGGATGGCCCGGAGCGAACCGCCAAGGGTTTCCGACATCGAACGGCGGGAGGTCCGCAGTGTCGGGGATAACATACTGTGGTTCGGCTGGGGTTGGGTGAGCCATTCCCGCCAGTATGTTATCATGACTGGCCAGCTTCTCCGAAATTTCACTAAATCTCGAATCCAGGTCCTCCGTAAAACGCTTATAAAGCTGGTTAGCAAAGGCCTCTGCATCGAAAGCAGGTTGGCGAGGAGGGCTTGGTTTTGCAGCCCTCTTACTCGCGCCTTTGCTGGAGGAACCAGACTTGCTCCCGGAGGCTACAGGTCCTGAGACCTTAGCCTTCGACGGGGGGAAGGGCAATGCCTTCTTGGAAGACGAGGACTTGAAGCCCTTCGCCTTCCATGAAGTCTTCAACTTCAACTTGGGGATAGCAGATGGAGCTCTATCACCCAAGGAGGAAGACTTCACAAAGCCTGTAAAGGAAGAAACAGATGAAGCAGGGGAGTCAAATAAAGGGGGGCCCGCCCCAACAACCTCACCTACCTCACCACTTACCACCTGGTCCTGCTCTACAGTCATCGGTTCTAGGTCCAGATTAATGGCGGCAACATCCTCCGAGACCTCAGCGTAGAGGATATCCGCTTGGGGTGGCTGGGTCTCATCCCGGATCTGCTGGATGATAGGGGTGGCCACATCTTCAGGCACTGCGGCCGCCACCCGTGCGCCGGGTAGAGTAAGTCCCTCAACCTAGCGTCGGGACGAGGCTTCCCCGACGAACGTTCCTTCCAAACCCAGCCACCCAGGCCCGGAGGGATTCCAAGGCAGACTTCTTGGAAGTTCGTCCGCCTGTAAGAAAACCAACAATTAGCTAAGGACGAAAACCATTCGGGAACCTCATAGACAATGTATAATATACAATATGAGGAGCATAAAGCAAGAGTAATGTAAAGACTGTCACTTACCAACTCATCCTGGACAGTTGTGCAGAGAGCAAAGCAAACCTCACAACCATCAGGGTGCCAAACAATCAGGTCATCCAGGCGGACCGCACAACCAGCGTGGGTCCGACAAACTACGTGACCGTAGGGGTTGTTGGAGGAGGCGGTGCACCGGCTCCTCACAGCGAACAGTCTGTAAGTAGAAACGTACATGAACCTCCCACCCTAAGCAAACTAAAGCTGGCGAGGCCGGGAAATTCAACTGCAACCGGAATACTCCGGCGGAGAAGAACTCCCTATCATAAACTGGGCCAATAAGCTCTAAATTACACAGAGTGGAAGGTAGGATTTCAGACCCCGGAGTACTCCGGGGAATGAAGGGGAGAGAGACCAGGAACTAACCATAAGGGCTGCCAGTAAAATAACGGCGGAGACCCCTGGTATAGGACCGGACTCACGAATTTATATATATAATGAATAAAGGAGAGTACTCCTGTAGATAACAGACTTATCTAAAAATAAAAAATAAAAACAATAACAAGTGATGGTAAGAACTGAAGAGGACGGAGGGATCCGTTCCCCTATATGAAAAACCTTCCGCCCTTACTTCCCCGCCGGAGAACGAGACGGGTAAAATGCTCATATGTTCATAACATAGGGTGAAGCAATATATATATACCGTGTCAACGTAAACCGACGGGGAGACGAACAGTGACTCGAACACGTTCGAGTAAACAAACCACCAACCCCAATACAGCGATGCTAGGAACAATATGGGAGGGAGCGAATCCCTCAACCAACAAGAGAAGTCCCGGAACTCGGAGAAAACGCCATCTAGCGTCACCCCGCACGAGTAGAGCAAGGCTGGAGAGGAGGGGGGGGAGGTAAGGAGGAGGAGTAGGCTACCAGGAAGGAACAGGAGACGGGAGAAGCTCACCCCGCTCAACTGCACCGTGCCTCCCAGACCATGAATCTTGGAGGGCAATATGACTGGAAGCAACCAACCCAAGCCCGACTCCTACCTAGGCGAAGCCTAATATGGACCTAACCTTAGTATAGGCTAGGACGAGGAGTGTAAAGGGAAGGGGAAGCAACTGGGAGAGAAATTTTGAGCCGAGAACCAGCCGGGATCGAGAATGGCAGGCAAGGCAAGGCGACTAGCCTAGAGGAAACACATCCTAAGAACTCGATTCCCCCCAATTGGAGGAAGAGAACCAAGGGGCTCACTCTGCCCACCAAAAAACGATCCCGGAGGAAAACAGCAACAAAACTCCCTCAACCTGAACTCCCACCCAGGGCAAAGGGAAGGAAGCTAACAAGCCTACTCCACAAGATAACCAACACTCATAAAAACTAAAATGTGCTCAACAGAGAGCGTAGCCTACCACGGGGGCGGTTAGATCTGAGGCTGCCGCCAGCACCGAGGTAAACCACTCAATAAAATAATAAAAACAATAAAATTAAAAATAAAACTACAAGAGAGCACCATCTTCAATCAAAATTAATTAGCCTAGTAAGACCAAAACAATAGGAACCCAACTTGGGGGGACCTAGACGGGCATCACTCCCACAAAGGCCAGTAGGCCAATGATCGTAATTCATAAGAGGGGGAGCCACCGCAAGGAACCCCAGGAAGGGAACCAATGGGGGCAAAATATCTATAACGACGAGGAGACGACACCAACTGAAAAGAACAGAAGGAGACGCCTCATGGTCGACATGGCTGGCTGGGGACGCGTGTGGCGACATAATAAGATCTCGATATTTATGAAAATACGAGACTATAACAGCCAAAAATAGAACAAAACCCCACAAGAAGATGGTACTTAACTTGAAATGGTAAAGCTGCTCGACGCCATCGTAGAAGAAGCAAAAAAATCCAAAATGATGGAAGAGCACACAAAATAAACCAAGATTCACGTGCTAGAAAATGGAATGAGGTAGGTGGCGCTGGTGTCGCCGTCCTGGCGGGTGTTTGGTGTGGGGGCTGTAACGGCTCACCGCTCTGTTCCGGGGATTTTGATAAGGAGAGATCTTTCGAGTAGGTTTCCGTGGTAGTGGTAATTCACTCACCCCTTCTTATACCGACGCCTTCCTAGAAGACGCTCGACTGGGGGTAGTAACCCCAGCTTTCCTGAAAGCTCTTTTTCTCTGGTATATCTAGCAAGGTTATACCTAGAAATTCGTGCTGTAATGGAATTTCACCGGCTGACACGGGACTGGACTCAGAAATGATATTTTTTTCATTTCTGATGGTTGCATACTAAACTTCAGGCAATGACAAAAAAGGAGCCAAAAATGAACTCTTAATCTTAAAAACTAAGCGTGCTGTGATTTTTTAAAAAAAACTTTTTTTCTGCTTTGGCGCTAACTCCCGAACGTCGCCGGCATACGGCAGACACTTTCGTAAATAGAGGCTCGGCGTTTAAGGGTTAAATGCTTCTCTCATATCTGCTGGGTGGCTGTCTCAAGAGAGCTTGTGCATAATGGCTTCCACAATAGAATGGTTGAAAGGGTCAATAAAAGAATCAACTGTTGACACAATAACTAGAAAAATGTAGGTGGCAACAATAGTAACAACAAAACAAGATTAAGATGGCCTATATGCAAGACTTGTGAATCTTAAAAAAAAAATTATAAATGCACTGTCCAAAACTATTGGCACTACAAGGGATAGAAAAACTGCTGCAAAGGCAATTATCCACCTTTTTCCCCCGCACTTGTAACAAAATATACTGCATAAATACACTTTGAAAAATGTAACCTCTTCTTTTTCTTTCTCGTGTAAATGACAAAGTTCAGGTAGCCTAACTTTGTTTACCCACAGCCTCCCATGGCTTTATGACCATTAATGTATATTTATACAGAAACTTTCTTATCAGTTGTTATCATATTGTATTACCATACATGAAGTACAAAAATGACAAATTTTTTAATTTGTATTTTTACAGCTAACAAACCTACGGTCTCAGCGTAAGGATAAAATATTTTAGTGCCAGCTGGAAACTGGTAAAATACATATAAAATTGTAGAATAAAGTATTAGTGGCAACGGGGTTCGGCCAATCGGATGAGAGAAAAGGCATCAGCTGACCTCCCTTAACCCGAGAGCACCGTGATGCATTCAGTTTCTTCCAGCCCAGGGGTGGCAAGAGGTGGGGAATGTACGTTATGACCATAGGTTTGTTAGCTATGAAAGATACAAATTAATTAAAAATTTTGTCATTTGTTCATATGCAGAACAAACCTATGTCTTAACGTGAGGATAGACTCACTTTTGGTGGGAGGAAAGTCTTGAACCGACTGGAGTTCAGCACACCTGGTCTCATTTCCTGGTTAGGATAAAGCAGAGGAAGGAGACGTATACCTCCGACTCGTCAGATAAAAAAGTTTACCAAACGGCCAGACTACTGGGCTAATGCACAATGTGGAGGAACATTGTATAAGTGGAAGTTGAAGAGTTAGATCCGTTCAGACATCAAACGTACAATGGCCACCAATTTGTTTGTTATCATTCCTCTATCCCATTGTCAGAGAAAGAAAGGACTAGCTTCTGCAAGGAAATATTCATGTACTAATAAAACTTTCTCAAACATGAAAGCCACTGACTTACCTGTATCTAACCAGTTCCAGTTCATGATGTATCAATCTTCCTACTGCCCATTGGTAGAGAAGAAGTGGATAAAGGAAAGGAAAAAAAGACCAGTTATCTCATTCACTCTCACTTTCATACCATCATCTTAAGTGAGATACAAACTGTCCTGCTAGGGGCATTGGATAAGCAACACAACTTGCTGAGCAGCCACCACCAGACCCAAGGAAAAAGTGTCCAAGGACCTGTGAGCAACGTCCCGAAGATAGAAGGATGTGAATGTAGTTTGACGAAGCCAAGTACCAGCCTTCAAAATCCTATGAACAGATAAGTTCTTAAAAGCTAACGAAGGGCCTAAACCCCTAACATCATGTGCTCTTGCATGCACTGAGTTAGAATCCAAGGTTGTAAAAGAGCTATAAGCATGTCTAATAACCTCACGGAGCCAGGGGGAGATGGTATTCTTGGACACTTCTTTCTTGATCCAGCCTGAGCTTACAAAAAGTCTTCAACATCCTGGCATGAGGTGACGAGTCCTTGTTAGGTAACCACGCAGTGCCCGAACAGGACATACGAGCAATTCATCTGGGCCGTTATTAACAAAATCTCCCAAGGAAGGGATGGAAAGGGATTCAAATCTGTCATCATGAACCAAAGGATTTTGAGTTGGCTACGAATTCTGGGACAAATTCGAAGGGTACAGACCCCCAACCCCCATGGAGTTCATCCACTCTCTTTGATGGAGCTAAAGCCGGTAAGACGACCATTTTAAGGGTCAAGTCTGTCAGATGACCATCGTGATGGTTCATATGGGGCTCGAGGTTGTCCTAAGGATGTTGAGGGGTATCCTCCGCCATGGTGAAGGGGTCTGGGACAACCAAACAGAAGACCTCTAGCTTCCTGTTGAACCTTGTTGCGAACAGATCTATCACCGGTCTTCCCCAAATATGGAGCCTGTCTGCTATCTCCTGCTGTAATGACCATTCTGTCCCCAGGACCTGACATCGATGACTCAGTTTGTTGGCCACCACATTCCTCTTACCTGGGATTTACTTGGCTGAGAGGTCTACTGAGGTCTATCACCCACTGGTGTAAAAGCACCATCAGAGAGTGAAGTTGGCAAGAGACTAAACCCCCAATTGATTATGAAAGCGACCACTATAGTGTTGTCCAACATCAGAGCTATAGAGTGCCCCGACACTCTTTCTTGAAAATCCTGAAGTGCCAGGAAGGCTGCTTTCAGCTCCAGAGCATTGACGTAGAGTTTTGTCCAGAAGACTAGACTCCCGACATCAGAAGGTCCTCCAAATGAGCTCCCAATCCTCGTTTGAGGAGTCTGAGAACAGGAGGATTTCTGGAGGAGGAGAATGAAGAGGTACTCTTATAGTCAAGTTTTCGTCGGCTAACCACCACAGCAGGTCCTCTCCCACCTCTGCAGACAGAGGTACCTGGAACAAAGGCGAGTCCCTTGCAGGGGACAAGAACTCTTTCAGTCTCCATTGGAGATATGAAATGTGGAGATGACCGTGGAGAACGGGTTTCTCTGGTGAGGTTAGGAGACCTAGAACTACTTACCACTGACATGCCAGCTGCTTCTGCTCTGACAGAAAGGACCAGGCCACTTTCCTGAACTCGATTCGTTGGTCCAGTGGAAATACTCTCAACCACACCGTGTCTATTACCATTCCCAGTTAAAGAATCTTTTGACTGGGAAGAAAATCTGACTTCTCCAAATTTATTACAATGCCTAGGTCGTGACAAAACTGGAGAAGACGATCTCTGTCTTCGATTAGCTTTTCCTGAGAATCTGCCAGGAACAACCAGTCATCGAGATATCTTAAGAACCGAAATTCCCTGAGAATGAGCCAAGGATGACACTAGGGTGAACACTCTTGTGAACACTTAAGGGGCTGTTGTTAGACTGAAGCAAAGGACTTTGAATTGAAACACTATCTTTGCAGGCTGAAGCGGAGAAACTTTTGGGAAGAGCAATGGATTGGAATGTGGAAGTAAACATCCTTCAAGCACCTGCGAATGAACATGGCCATGGGAGTTGCAGCGATGACCAGGTGTCCTTCTTGGAGACCATGAATGGAAAAGACTTCAGGAACAACCGAGTCTATCAGCACAGACGTGCGAGCTAGAGAGAGACACATTATCTCTCATCGGGGAATCCAAACGAGGAGATTGACGAGGAGACAACAGCCGATGTTGAATACACTTGCGCGTATGTGTACATCTGGTCACGTCCATCGCAGAACTGTGGGAATCCGAAGGTAATGACTGAACTTCAGAGAACTTTTCCACATGGGATTTCTCAACAGGGGCTTTATCATCCTTCCTACAAATACAAACTGGGACATTGGGGAAAGACAACACTGCTGAAGATTTCCCTATGGCAGAAACCTGCTTAGAGAGACAAAAAGCAGCTGGACATGACACACCCACAACAGGGACACGGCCAAAATCAGGAGCAGGAGACCCACATACGTGGTCAGAAGGTGACGGAGAAGAGGAGACAATTCTAGGTCTTCTTAAGTGAGGAGCAGCGACGAAGTCCTTATTCCCCCATCTAAAGGGGGAGGGCAAGATAGGAAAAGAAGACAACGAAGATAAAGACGAAGAAGAAGAAGAAGACGTTGACAGAGACCTGAGCTGCTTCTTCATGACACGGCTGTACCTCTCTCAGATAACGTCAACTCTGTCGACTACTGCTCGAACGAGAGCATCAGAAGACGGAGTGAGAGTAGAAGCCACCACTGCTGGAGAAGGCTCGAAACTCTGAGATGAGAGCACTGCTGACAGACGAGAAGACACAGGGATCATAGGTCTATGTGGAGTGAGGAGAGCCACTGAACTGGGAACTGTCATGGTGGACGAGCCTGGGACAAGCGCAGTTGTTACTGCAGACACTAACTGAAAATGCTGGGCAAAGTACACATATGACTGATGTGGCAACACAGGAACCAAGGCACTGAGGACAGTAAAGGGGAGAGCAGCAGGGCTGGCAACTGTCACCGCAAATGACATGGGAATGTGAGATGACAGGAAATGGGATAAAAGGCCATCCACGGTTGGTACTCCTGGTAGGCCTAGAGAAGTCCAGATGTTAGCCACCTTCTGAGCCTCCGAACCTGAAACAGAAGGACAAGATGGTGCTGCCTCCTCCCTCCCTGGGGGGAACTTCCCCCCTGAGAGAGCAGGGCCAGCAAAAGAGATGACATCTCCTGACCCCTCTCCTGAAACTTCCAAAGACAAAGTTATGGAAGAATGGGAAGGAGTAAAATCTTCCGAGGAAGATGAAGCAACTGGAGGAAGACTGGGCAAGGAAGAGGAACTAGAAGGAGTCTGAGAAGCAGCCATCGAAGGAGGAGAAAACCCCTTCCATGATGGTGCCTCCAACTTCCTTCAATGCTGCCTCTTGGCAAAAATCCTCCACTGCTCAGGCCAAGAATAACATTAAGAACAGGGATTAGTAATGTGACAAACATTAAATCTGCATCTGCTGCAAGCAGAATGTGGATCAGTCTCAACAGAAGCCAGAAAATGAAAGCAAGGGTAACCACCAATCCCAGGAGATTTTCTCTGAGACTTAGAACTGGAAGGCTGATATAAGTTATGTGTTTGCATGATCAAACACAAAACAAATCACAAACAAAAAAACATTAATGCACAAACAGAAAATAGCACTAATTCATGACACAAAAGGCAAACCAAACAAGGTAAATAGGTAGGAAAATAACAGCTTCTGGAAGGAGAGGCAACAGAACGTCCTTCTAGCAAGGTGGTAAGGAAGAAACAGATGCGTCACGGAGCTCTTGGGTGATGTGAGGTCGGCTGATGCCTCCTCTCTCATCTGATTGGCCGAATCCCGTTGCTACCAATAATTTGTTCTATAATTTTTCCCTTTGCCACCAATAATTTGTTCTACAATTTTTTTGTATGTTTTTTACTGGTTTCCAGCTGGCGCTAGATTTTATCCTCACGTTAAGATCTAGGGTTATTCTGCATATGAAGTAATAAAATTTCTCCAGTAAGTAAAGACTATACAGTATCATGGAAACTGTTTGCGTAAAGCACCCTGCATTTACATCTTTAGTACATATGACATTTCTCAATGGTGACTGTCCAAATCAAATCCATCTTAAGAAAACTACAGTCATACCCCGAACTTATGTGAGGTTAGGTTTCAGCAACCCTATTGCAAGGCAAATTTTTGCATAAGTTTGGCACGGTCTCTAAAAATGCTAATAAATGTTTATTTCTAAAGTTTAAACACTAAATATGACCCTAATCATGCTCCCAAATTACTAAGCTTTTTATAAGGGTAATGTATTAAGCTAACTTGTAAATGAAATTGCAGTAACTTTAATTTCATTTCAAAGTTAGTTTAATACTGAATTTCCATCTTTTGATATTTAACGTAAGAATAACTTCTCTCTCTCTCTCATGTTATTCTCTCTGTCTCCATAATAATTCATAAATAATTTAACTTGGTATTTCAAGTAAGGACAGTCTCTCTCTCTCTCTCTCTCTCTCTCTCTCTCTCTCTCTCTCTCTCTCTCTCTCTCTCTCTCTCTCTCTCTCTCTCTCTCTGTGTGATAAATGATAAATAATTTCACTCTCTTAACTAAGGAAAATCCTTATCTCTCTCTCCCTCTCTCTCATTCATAGTTAGTGCTCACACATTTTTACAACTTAATATTTCTCTGTACGTCTTTACCTGTACAGTAGATTGTTTAAATTGATCTAATTTTACCTGTACCATCTACGAAGTGTAAATGCGCTAGTGTGGCAAATATGTTCTAAAATATAGAGACATAATAACTAAGAGTTGTATTAGTCCAGATAAAAAACACTGTTTGTTCATGAAAAAGCATTTCAGAACAAAGAGAAAGAGGCGTAGAATAAAGAATTTATTAAAAAGAGGTTGAGAAGACTTCAAAAATAGATCGGTCAGAAGGGGAGAGACAGAAATTCTCTTCCAACTCTATTTTCATGTCAACCATTTATTTCTTTTTTTTAAGTTTAATGTATTAAGCTAACTTTTAAATGAAATTACAGTAACTTTAATTTCATTTAAAAATTAGGTCAATTTAAACTATTTACTGTACAGGTAAAGACATACAGAGAAATAATAAGTTGTAAAAATGTGTGAGTGCTAACTATGAAAGAGAGAGAGAGAGAGAGAGAGAGATAAGGATTGTCCTTATTTAAGAGTGAAATATTATTACGGAGACAGGGAGAATAATGAGAAAGAGAGAGAGAGAGAGAGAGAGAGAGAGAGAGAGAGAGAGAGAGAGAGAGAGAGAGAGAGAGAGAGAGAGATTGTCCTTACTTGAAATGCCAAGTTAAATTATTTATGAATTATATTATGGAGAGAGAGAGAGAGAGAGAGAGAGAGAGAGAGAGAGAGAGAGAGAGAGAGAGAGAGAGAGAGAGAGAGAGAGAGATTATTCTTATGTTAAATATCAAAAGATGGAAATTCAGTAATAAACTAACTTTGAAATAAAATTAAAGTTACTGTAATTTCATTTAAAAGTTAGCTTAAAAAGAAATAAATGGCTGACGTAAAAATATGAGTGTGAAGATTAGCATACTATTTCTCTCTCTCCCTACTCCACCGATCTATTTTTAGAAGTTTTCTCAACCTCGTTTTAAAAATTTCTTTATTCTGCCTCTTTCTCTTTGTTCTGAAATGCTCTATGTCTCTATGTTTTAGAATGGCGCATTTACAGTTTGTAGACGGTACAGGTAAAATTAGACCAATTTAAAATGATCTACTGTACAGGTAAAGACATACAGGGAAACAGTAATACAGTACATAGGTTGTGCTAACTAAGAACACGAGAGAGAGAGAGAGAGAGAGAGAGAGAGAGAGAGAGAGAGAGAGAGAGAGAGAGAGAGAGAGAGAGAGAGAGAGAGAGAGAGAGAGACAAACCTTTGACATGCTAATCAGCAACACTCCCCCTTCTTGTCATGTTAAATCGACATGTCTGACAGCTTTGCCTGGAGCTTCTTACAACAGATGAGGGAAAGATGTTTGTTTGTTTAAAATACGTATATTTTGTAATTACAGTTATTATTATTATTATTATTATTTGAAAATTAGTACTTCCTATTAGGTAAAAAATTTATTTATTATCTCCAATAACAGTTTCAGAGTACCATTTTTTATGAACCAAATATTCAATGGTCTTTCATTCGCAAATTTTATCACGTTTTCTCTGCTTACTCACACCACCTCTGGTGCTTGGAGGAAACTGTTTCCCCCTCTGTCATTTCCTCTGATTCATGATCATCTCTCATAAAACCTAAAGTAAAAACATTATCTAAGGTTGGTCTGTCTGTAACTACAATATAAACATCACCATATTCACTGCTGTCACTATCAGAATATCTGATAGTTCAGGTCTACTGCTATCACTGTCATTTCTGAATAAAAGCCTCTATACTACTTCATCATCGTGAGAAACTTCCTTCCTATGAAGCATTTTGATGGTTACTGAAGGTCTAGCCCTTTTCCCAAGATAATCCTGTAAATTGGAAATTAAACGTTGCCATTTGTCGCTATAATACAGACAAAAGATCCTGAAAATGATGAGGTAAATACATTATCTATTATGAGTTACCAAACCAGAAAGAAAAGAATGACGACTGAGGACATCAGTCCCATGCCATGGATGAGACCTTTTTGTGACTGAGGAGATCAGTCCCACGCAGTGATAGGATTAAAAGCTGTCCAAGGAGCTATGGCTACATGTAACAGTGAAATTTTCAAATTTAGAAATGTACATTACCTGGTCCTAAATTCAGTTTGTTTGCATCCACAATCTTTTTCCACTGTAATGCCTTTTCTTGTGTGTGCACCCAATGTGATAAACAGACACACCATGCCTATTTAAATACAGTATGATATAAAGTCAATACAGCACTATACATTTTTTCATCCTGAGCGCTATGCATTTTTTCATCCTGAAACACAATACTGTACACTGTACATACAGTACTGTATTTTATAGAGTACCTTATTGATATGAACGATTCATAAAACCTAAATAAATTATGATGATAATACAGTTGCCTTTCTTACAATTGAAACAGGTATATGAGGAAGCAGTGAATGGAGGTGGGGATGCTCTTGAGGTTGAAGGCACTGGTTTGAAGAATTGGTCTAAGGAAGTTTGCACTGATTTTCTTTTCTTTTCATCATATATGAGACGATAATACTGGACAGCATTGTTGATGGTTGTTGTTACTTTTGAGAATCTCTCAGAATATGGGTCCTGATTCTCAAAAATAGTTAAAGCTTTCTCTATAAGAGAATACCCCTCAGCCATTGATTTAGTTTCAAACTTCTTTAAAGGAAGAGGTTCTTCTTCTTCCTCCTCACATTGTGTTCTTTGCATCTCTTTCAGCTCCATTAAATCTTCATTCATTAACTCCTCTGAATGAGACTTTAACAGCTCTTCAAAGTCCTCTTCTCCTAACCAAGACTTATGTCAATGAGACTGTTAATGATTTCTTTTGCCACCTCTTCCTGATTAAATCCTCTGAAGTCACTGACAGACTGGGCATATAGCCTTCCATGCTCCATTCACGTTGATCCCACTTACTTCACACCATGCAGCATCAATATTCTTGATGTAATTATCAATGCTGTACCCTTTCCAAAAGTCACACAACATCTTACCAAGGTCATTCACTTCCTTCAATGCTTGCCTGCAAGTACGAGCAGTATTTCTTGAAACTGGCTAATATGCCCTGATCCATCAGCTAAAGGAATGAAGTTGTGTTAGGGGGTAAATACACAATTTTCACATCTGGATGGAAATCATCTAAGCATGGTGGGAGACCTGGGGCATTATCCAAAATTCAGAGAATCTTGAAAGGAATCCCATTCTCAAGGTAGTACAGCTTGACTTCAGGAACAAAGTGATGGAAAAACAGTCTTCAAATGCAGCACGTCACCCAGGCTTTGTTATTGGACATCCAGATTATGGGTAGAGAGCTCTTGTGATATTTTTTAGTGCCCATGGATTTGGAGCATGGTACACTAAGAGCGGTTTCACCTGGATGTCTCCCGATGCATTGCCACCAAGCAGTAAGGTTAGCCTATTTTCAGTGCTTCATATTCTGACATCGTCTTCTCTTCACAGCTGATATGTTTTTCCTGGCATTTTTTCCAGAAAAGCCTGTCTCATCAATATTAAAACCTTGCTGAGGGGTATAATCTTCCTTATCAGTAATTTCCTTGAGTGTCTTGGGAAATTTCTTGGCTGTTGCTTTGTCAAAGCTCGCTGCCTCACCACTAACAGACACGTGATGCGAGTTAGCACCTTTTTTAAAGGAAAGGAACCATCCATAACTTGCAGCAATGTTTCATCTACAGCACTTTCGCCAACCTTAGCCTTCTAGTCGTTGAACAGGCTTTTAGCCTTTTCCTGAATCAGCATGAGGCTAAACAGTACATACCTTTGTCTCTGGTGTTCCACCCAGATACCCAGAAGTTTTTCCATTTCTTCTACCAGCTTCCCCCTTCTCTTGCTTATAACTGTTGATTGCATAGGCACAGTACTTTTAACATGTTCCTTAATTCACTCTTTTTTCTTATAGATTGTGCCAACAGTTGAATGACTATACTGGAGCGCTACATCCACCGTTTTTTCACCACTATCTAATTTCTTTACAATCGCCACCTTAGTTTCCATTGAGATGGCTTGCCACATTTTACCACTGCCACTATCTTCACTTTCCTTACGTTTGTCATTAGCCATAATAGAAAAAAGATGGGCTAAATATTTCACAATAAAATCACAGGAATAGTTTTGGAGCACAACGTAGCACGTCCTACCACTCATGCTGGTACAAGAGTCAGGTGTGGCGGCGGGTTGGCGTGGGCTATGGTGCTGTACGGCGAGGGTAGAGTAAAAAATTGTATCTAAGCAGACTAGGCGTGCAGAACGAAATCTGAACTTACAGGCGGCAAAGGGGAGCACTCTGACCACAATTTTATTTTGCAATCCCTTTTGTTCGTATCTCTGAATGTTCATAACTTGAATGTTCGTAAGTAGGGTAGTGTCTACTGATTACTCTAAAAAATATAACCCTTCTTGCTCTTTTCATTATAAATTACCATTTACTTTTTTCTCCTATATATTTTTTCTTGGTTTTTCCCTACTGCACACACTTACAATGGTAAACTTTAATGTTCAACAAAAACTAAAAGCTTCTTTATTTGCAACATACTATACAGTGTGAAAACTGAAATGAGAGTAAAATTACTTACATGTGCGGGACCTTGTAATGTAGAGGTCAATGTAGCCTTTTTCCACTTTCAATTTAGCATCATCATTCATTGGAGCTGGCATCCCACCTCTGTTCTTGAAGTATGGGACACAAAAATGTGAAATTCGAAGTGGTAGCTTGCCAGTACCGTCAGTTTTCTGATCACTTTCTCGCATTGTCCTGGCACACATTATCTCTTCCTTTAACTTTGCCTATTTGTAAGAATACAGGAATATTATTCTCCTACTGTTATATAAACTTAAACACTACACAAAACTTTAATCAAACATTTGATATTAGTCAAAATAAAAATTTGTCTTTAGATGTAGAGCATTTTGAAATTACAAAAACCTTTCCCTAACAATAATATATTAACTTTCCATAATGTAGTATCTTGAAAGTTTCATCAGGGCAATTTAGATCTACTACCAAAACTTATGGCCTACTTTTCAAGATCTTCAAGCACCTGTTGTTGTTATTAATCTTCACAGAAAACGAGTTAAAAAAGCAGGCGCCTTGAGGAGTAACGCTTACTGCAATTATCAATGTACATACAGTAAAACTTAAAATATTTTTCCCTAATGCCAAAGCCACTACTGGCACTAATTAGGCTAAATTTTTTGGAAGTGGATAAATTCATAATATTATTACGATATCTCTACCTGATACTACTAACTCACAGGAGTAAATCAAATCAGTATCTTACACATAACATACCAAACCATAAAACAGCATGCATACTGTGTATAGCATCTAATAGGTTAATTACTAATACATTTCACTGCCTAAACTTATAACAAACCCCTGATAAAGTTAAATACAATACAAATTTTATCAAAGATCAGTCATATACAGCTCTCATCTGTAGTCTTTGAATGGCCAAGATACTACAATCCTCTGTCAAACAGACAGAAGTCTTCTTGAGCCACAGCATATTACAGCTACAAGCCTCAGGTATCCATTAATCGCTTTCAATTCTCATGACAGGTTAGCAGGGCTGAGAGAAGGGTCATAAATTATACGAATGATGGGTTGGTATAGAAAAAAGTCATTTTGCATTACATAAATTTGATTTATTTAACACAAATTCTATCATCCACATACAGGCAACTTTACAATTAATATGGTATGGCTAAATGCCTCACACTGTTCAGTGCCGAGTTGAACTTGGGGACAAAGACAGGGTTTGCAACTTGAGAGTCTGAACTTTACTAGTTGGATGTTTCACAGATTAGGATGAGCTCCTGAATGGTAACACTCAGCATTTATTTGTGAGGGTGGCAACTGTTCCAACTAACCACAAACTAGGAGTCAGGGATGCTAATGGTCCAAGACTTCTACCATAAATTAGGAGGCACAGATGCTAATGGTCCAAGAGTCTACCATAAATTAGGGGACACATATGCTGATGGTTTAAGAATTATACCATATATTAGGAGACATAGATACTAAAAGTCCAAGACTTCTACATCTCCTAGGATGGCATTAGAAAAGGAAAAAAGGGAGGTGAGAGCAAGATGAGAGGAAGAATCACCTATAACCTTCCTAACACCTAATACACGTCCCAGTGAATTATATCTATCCATTAAAGAACTGACTAAATGCTGATTGGGATCTCCCTAGAACTGAGTAAATACTGACTGGATCTCCCTAGAACTGAGTAAATACTGACTGGGATCTCCAAATTCTTACATTTAGAACAGAAAGAACTTTTACAAAGAGAGGATTCTAGGATCATGAATAAAGATTCTTACCAGCTTTGCCTTGGAAACATTGCTGTAGGTTTTATGAACACCTGCCTGAGCCAGGAAGGAGTAGCATTCCCACTGATCAGAGTTCTGATGCAGCCAGTGGAAAGGCACAACCTAGACAACATTCCTCCATCTAGCCAGTCCGATAAACTGATGCACTGAGTGAACAGGTCAAAGCAGCAGATCATCAGTTGGCTGCAAATTCAGGCATGAAAGAATAGACAAAGGGGATCAACTTTTTGTGTATATCACCCTGCCAGAAATGTGCAATTTGTTGACTCTTATTGAAGATGTGAACACCAACAAATCCCCAGTCATAAAATTCATAGAAATTGCTTATTTGCTAAGGCTCATAGGGACCTTAGTGAGGCTCTTCAAAACAGAGAGAAATCCTAGCCCAGGGAGACCTGGCCAACCTTCAAGGTACCATTTTCTAAAAGTACTGCATGAATCTCCTGAGATCAGTTGAACTGGCTACATCCAAACCATGCTGTTTACATACTTGAGTAAAGACTGATTTATAAATTTAATAGTGTTGACAGACAGCTTATTTTGATGCCTCTGAGACAATAAATCTTCTAAGTAGGGGATAAAGGCATCTAAATTTTCTCCATGCTGCCAGGTAGGCACTGATAGTCAAGGTGCTACACGACTTTCTGATGACTGCTGCTGCTTTTCCAGAAAAACATCTGTCTCTTAGGTTTTCCCAGGTGTCCTTCAAGTGCAAAGCTGTTATGTTTCCAGATATCTGAAGTTCCTCATTGGACGGGTGGGTACTGTTCTCAGCTAGCACTCTGCTGGCCCCGCATTTAATTCTCCGGCCAGCCAGTGACGAATTAGCAGAATTTATTTCTGTAAATGGCAGTCTTTCACACTTCTGGATGTACTGACCACTCATATGTTAAAACATGTTTCCTGACGAATACCTCCGGTATACTGTGCCTTCTTGGCACAAGCCTGGGCGCTACTGTTAAATCACTGTTACTGCTCACAAGATTTTGTTCATTCATTGGCATTACATCTACCACCTTTCTTCCTCCATAGCAAGTAAATGCCTAGAGGCTAAATGCTACTGCATTTAGCTTGATGAAATATGTGCAGAGTTTTCTCTTCTGCTAAGTCCAAGTTCCTGTGGCTTGTAAGCCCTCTAGGTGGGCTACCAACTACATGTGGATGCCTACATGAAAACTAGGCTTTCTGATTCTGGAGGAACAAGAGGAATCCTCCCTAGAACATGATGTGTGCCCTATCAGTAGTCCAGATCCCTGATGACAGTTCTTACTTTCATTCTACGTTCTTTTACCACCTTAGGTCCATTTTGGGTTGAAACCTAAGAGGAAGACTGAAAGGGCCAGGAAGATGATTCTTGGCCCTTTGAAGAGCATCTGAGAGAGAGAGAGAGAGAGAGAGAGAGAGAGAGAGAGAGAGTGTGTGTGTGTGTGTGTGTGTGTGTGTGTGTGTGTGTGTGTGTGTGTGTGTGTGTGTGTGTGTGTGTGTGTGTGTGCGCGCGCTCTCTCTCAGTCAAAACCTGTCTCAACAACAGCTTACATATAGCATCACACCATCTCAAAACCCATTTCGCCCACAGGTTAGAACTGATATCTGAGGAGAGAGAGTCCTTCTTACAGACATTAACAATCTCCAAAACTAAGCCTCATCTTCAGACAACACACCAGAGAAGAAAAAGTTTGTCATTGTGTTTAGCCAGAGATCCAAACATGATACTCCTTGGAATGAAGCCATGACAAACAACTCCATGGCTCCCATTTCAGTGGTTGGGATGGAGGTCCATTCTGAATGTAGGCATTCCAAAGGAGGCACCCAAAATCCATCTTCAAGGGCCAGGTTGCAGCATCCTCCAGGCATAATATCTCTACTGACATGTCAGGCATGGAGAGCAATTTGGCCAGGTGACTGGCCAACTCATAAGCAGGTCACCTTTTTACCTCACTTGACTCATAACAAGCCCAACTCGTACAAATGACACTGTCAATTAGCAAGTCACATCAGATACATAATGGGAACTTGTGAATGGTAATGAGTATGAATTATATCCTCACAGCAACTTTATTGCTAAATTCTTGACAAAATTTACCATCAAACAGTAACTATTTATGATCACTAAGACATAAAAATATGTTTGGAAACTATAACTTTTTCCTTCATTTCATATTTTCAACTGCTTGAAGAAATTATATAAAAAAAATTACACATTCTATACAGACAACATCTGTATGAATAACTGTATTACACAGGATAGATGATGAGATAGACAATGAACTTTAGGATGGATTATCTCTGCCTTTTACAAGTACAGTGGCTAGGTACCTACCAAAATACCTTCATCTTCCTAATCAGCAATCTTTATAGGAAAAAGAAAATACTCAAAGACATTTGCATACACACGAAAACTGCTTATTAACCCTTAAACGCCGACTGGACGTATTTTATGTCGACAAAAATTGTCTGTCGGGTGCCAAGTGGACGTAAAATACGTCGACTACAAAAAGTTTTTTTAAATATTCACAGAAAAATACTTATAGGCCTCGTTTGCGGAAAATTTTAAATCACGCACCTTGAGGGATGCTGGGAGTTCACGGATCACGCTGTTGTTTTGTTTACAAGTGTGACCCAGCTGTGCATGCGCAAATTTCTTTCTTATCCCAAAAGAAACAATCAGCTAACTCTGCTGAAAATCTCAGAAATTCCTTAGTCACTTTGTCGTAATTTTTGCACTGTTTTCTATTAGCAGTTACATAAAGTTTTATATATGAAAATGTGCACAATTTCATGTAGAATACAACAAAAATAACTCATGGTTGTAGCTTTTATCAATTTTGACATATTTTCATATAAATCACGATAAGTGCCAAAATTTCAACCTTCGGTCAACTTTGACTCGACCGAAATGGTCGAAAAATGCAATTGTAAGCTAAACCTCTTACATTCTAGTAATATTCAATCATTTACCTTTATTTTGCAACAAACGAGAAGTCACTAGCACAATATTTCGATTTATGGTGAATTTTTTAAAAAACTTTTTCCTTACGTCCGCCCTAACTCTGCTGAAAATCTCAGAAATTCTTTAGTCACTTTGTTGTAATTTTTGCACAATTTTCTATTAGGCATTACATAAGGTTTTATATATGAAAATGTGCACAATTTCATGTAGAATACAACAAAAAATAACTCATGGTTGTAGATTTTATCAGTTTTGAAATATTTTCATATAAATCACGATAAGTGCCAAAATTTAAACCTACGGTCAACTTTGACTCGACCGAAATGGTCGAAAAATGCAATTGTAAGCTAAAACTCTTGTATTCTAGTAACATTCAATCATTTACCTTCATTTTGCAACAAATTGGAAGTCTCTAGCACAATATTTCGATTTATGGTGAATTTTTGAAAAAACTTTTTCCTTACCACTGTGCGCGGTAACTCGGCTGAAAATCTCAGAATTTCTTTAGTCACCTTGTCATAATTTTTGCACCATTTTCTATTAGGCGTTACATAAAGTGTTATACATGAAAACGTGTGCAATTTCATGTAGAATACAACAAAAAATAACTCATGGTTGTAGCTTTTATCAGTTTTGACATATTCTCATATAAATCACGATAAGTACCAAAATTTAAAACTACCGTCAACTTTGACTCGACCGAAATGGTCGAAAAATGCAATTGTAAGCTAAAACTCTTACATTCTAGTAACATTCAATTATTTACCTTCATTTTGCAACAAATTGGAAGTCTCTAGCACAATATTTCGATTTATGGTGAATCTAAAAAAAAAAACTTTTTCCTTACCTCCACCCGCAGTAACTCTGCTGAAAATCTCGGTTTCTTTAGTCACCTTGTCATAATTTTTGCACCGTTTTCTATTAGGCGTTACACAAAGTGTTATACATGAAAATGTGTGCAATTTCATGTAGAATACAACAAAAATAACTCATGGTTGTAGCTTTTATCAGTTTTGACATATTCTCATTTAAATCACGATGTGCCAAAATTTAAACCTACGGTCAACTTTGACTCGACCGAAATGGTAGAAAAATGCCATTGTAAGCTAAAACTCTTACATTCTAGTAACATTCAATTATTTACCTTCATTTTGCAACAAACGGGAAGTCTCTAGCACAATATTTCGATTTATGGTGAATTTTTGAAAAACACTTTTTTCTATGTCCGCGCGTTACGAATTCATGCATCATTTTGTGATAATATTTTCTCTGTGTTGCTTTGATTGCTTTACAATTTGTCATATACCAAAATCATCGCAATTTAGTGTACAATACAACGAAAAAAAAATAACTCATTAGCTTTAACTGTTTTGCTCACAGCACGATTTGTATACAATTATATATGAAATTTTTTTTTGCGCTGTCATATATTTCAATATTCATATATGAAAATTATATTTTTTTTCATTTCTGATGGTTGCATACTAAACTTCAGGCAATGAGAAAAAAAGGAACCAAAAATGAACTCTTAATCTTAAAAAACTAGGCGTGCTGTGATTGTTTGAAAAAAACTTTCTTTCCACTTCGGCGCTAACTCTCAAACCCCGCCGGCATCCGGCAGACACTTTTGTAAATAGAGGCTCGGCGTTTAAGGGTTAAATGACCCTATCCCCAGGTTAAATAGGGCCATCTTTTATTCCTGTATCTGTTTTAAGAACAGAATCAATCATCTTACTTTCGTAAGATGTCTCTGGTAGCGGTGGCTCCCCTGGGTCAGTAGATTCCTTCTCCTTTGTCGACTTCTCTCACTGAATCTATTCTTAAACAAAGGTCTACTGGAATTAGACACTTGAAATACAAAACTAGACTTTATCTATGATCATGAAATGGAGTGAACCCTCCCCCCCCCTCTACAAATGGAAAACATCACTACAGGAAATTCTGATTCACAAACATTCAAGTTATCAAATCTAAACCAGCTAACAATAGTGACTAATACCATGGTCACCAAATGAAGTAATAAGGTCATAATTATTCTAGACCACATTACTGCACATGTCATATAGTATGTAAAGAATAAATGCCACTTCCAAATGGTGTTAAAATACATTCATATTCAAAACAGAAAAATGTCCAATGGAGATCAAAGCAGGAAAATACATAAGGGAGACAGAGCAGGGTTTCACTGCAGCACTACTAGGTCTTTCCACAAAAAAAATGTCTGGAAAAGATATAAGTGTTCATGAATCACGGTACAGTAAACCCCCCGTATTCGCGTTCTCACGATTTGTGGACTCACGCACTCGCGTATTTCTCTGTGGAACGTATCTACCCATTCTTCGTGGAAAATTCGCCCATTCGCGGTGTTTTTCACTGAGAAATATTCACTAAATACTGTATTTTCATTTCATTTTCATGACTAAATGCACTTTTTGTGATAAAACTTTTAAAATACTCAGGTAATGCTCGAGTTACGATAATTCACCTTACGATAATTCGATTTTGCAATGGAGCAAGCAATTAATACCGATACAACAATATTATTTATAAAATATTTTTAAATTTCGCATGGGTGCACGCAGTAGTGTAATCAGGCAGAACCAAATTACAATAGACAACTTTTCCTCCATCTCCTTATCCCATCTAGTTTTAAAAAAGTAAAAGAGAATGATAAAAGTATTGTTAGTAACGTTATACTCTTGCGTAAATGCGTACAGACATAAACAACCGACCAAGAAACTTGTTTTTCTTATAACTGAATCGGGTAACAACAGCCGTTTACCTGGTATTTCAACCATTGTACGGTAATAAACAATTACCGTAGGTTATGGCACAAATGACGTTAAGTAGAATAGGATTGATGTATTTTTACATTATACCCTTATTCGGTATGGATAAAAGATCGTCAAGGAAATATACTGCTAAATTTACGCTGCAAGTTGTAGCTGAAGCTGGGAAAACAATGTTAAAGCTGCTAATGACTATATTGGAAATTATCGTGCATTGGCAACATGGATGAAACTCGATCATAATTAAAATGGGAGAGAAAATATTTTAATCAAAACTACTGGGCATGAAAGAAAACATTAATGTTATTTTTACATTACTGTTATTTTTACGCCGATAAACAGTAAATACGTAAAGCTCGTATTATGATGAAATTAAGTGAAAATAGCGAACGGAATCTTGAATTTTTTTACACAAAACAAACACCCCCAAACGGCCAATGTCATTCGTCATCTATTAACAAAAATAGATAAATTAATTTCACAATGAGACGTATTTTAATTATATTTTGACTTCAAAACACTGTATAACGAAAAATAACCTTGACCCTTATAAATAAAGTACAGTATCTAGACTCTAGAGATTCATTTATGCTAATTAGAAGCAAGAAAGCACCCTGAACTGAGTTAAATGCTGCGAAATAAACACTGTGTAAACATTTCCAAACCAAAACACTGATCGCAATTTATAATACAAAAGCAATATAAGAATATATACAATATTACTGGATACAGTGAATTATGGAATAACATTTTAAAAGATCCATGGAAAAGATGCATATTCGTTATGTTGACGTTTGTATAATATGATATGTGAATATAGGGTATAATGTAGGCTACGCTACCATGTATGTATACAATATACCATAGTGTAGGCTAAGCTAATTCTCGTTTGTTATTCAATTTCTCTTTGTATTGAATTATCATAAGTCGCTTTGCATGAACCTCCAGAATTAGCTGATATTAGTAATTACTATACTGTGTATGTAGAGAGTATATTTTATAGTGTAGGCTAGGCACATGGTACCGAATACCCTAGTGTAGGCTTAGCTATGTTTGAGATACGTTTTGGTATTTCTTACGTTTTTTCCAGCAAACGATGGTTTTTTATGGAACCTAACCCCATCGTAAGTAGGATAATACCTGTATAAGTATTTTTATTTTGTGTGTGTCTGAACTATCAAAATAGGCAGTTCTAAGTGTTTTTAGAAGGGCTCTAAGTATTCGCTGGTTTTAGATATTCATGGGAGGGGAGGGTGTGGTATGCATCGCCCCGCGAATATGGGGGGTTTACTGTAATAGTGTGTGGTAGAAGATGTGTGGGTGGGCAATCACATGTGCTTTTTGTAAGCTTTCCCACTATTTGAGGAAATGCCTACATCATTTACACATTACAGTACATTTATTGAGAATTTTAGCTTTTACATGGCTGTTAGACAAAAGACTCATAAACATATCCTTCTCTAACTGGTTACATCCAGAAAGTATCAAGCACTCGGTAACAAAGCGTTTTATTTCCTTCTCAAGCCTTAAATTACCATTCACTTGTTTGAATGGTTTGTGAGTGTTCACTATACACAACGCCTTCCCAGCAACTTGTAGCTTTCACTGCAGTGCCTGCAGCATCAAAGGAGCTGTTACTTTTGTGTGTGGTACTGTATATTATTTGCACTAGTTGAAATTACCATGAGAATTGAGGCAGATTGGTCTAAGGTAAATGCCATAAAGAAGTATGGCATTGCCTTGTCAAACTGCAAGGACATGGCAGCGGCCATCATGAGGACACTGAAAAGTTGACAATGCTCTGGTTTCATCAGCAAAAGGTGGCTGCATGGATGTGTGTGGTACTAAGCTCAAGGCTGCAGCTATAAAGTTTGCAGGCCTGCATGGGTCTGCAGACTTTAATGCATCCAAAGGTTGGCTATCTGGTTCAGGATTTGACATAGTCTTCAAGAAGGCCCAGTGAAGCTTTTGAGGCTACCGAGGAGAGAATATAGGAATTTCGTCAGACATTACAAGACTTGATGAAAAAAGGCCTTGTTTTAGGGAAAATCTACAATGCTGATGAAACTGTTCTATATACTACTGCTCTTTACTTACTAACAACTTGGTTGAGAAAGAAAAGAATTTATCTGGTAGAAAGGATTCCAAGCAACGCATGTCTGCTTTATTATGTGCAAGTGCTTCAGGTAGCCATCATCACAAACCAGTGGTAGGTGGACATGAGAACAAACTGCGTGCCCTGTGTGGTTGAACTGATAGGCTACTAGTGGTTTGGTATCATTCAGTGAAGGCTCGGTTCACCTCCAAGATAGTAACCAACTGGTTCCATAAGAGGTGAAGGCTTTGCTTCTCTATAATGTGTCAGCTCATCCTAGTGCAACCCAGATGGTTGGTGATAAAGGTCTCGTTAGGGTTATTTATTTGCCTCCAGATACGAATGCCATCATTCAGCCAACACAGGAGTTATTGTTACAACTAAATGGCTATACAGGTACATCCCCTTTTACGATGGTTCATTTGACAATAAATCGAGTTTGCGAAGGGGTTAGCAGTTCTGATGGTATTGAAATTACGATGCGATACTGATATGACAATATTTGGAAAATATTTTTAAATTTTGCATGATGGGCGCAGGCAACAACGTACAGTGTACAATATGTTGGCCTGAGAGGCTGGAATGAGCATGTCTGTCGCCCTGATTCGGCCGCACTTGTGCTGTCCGTCTACGAAGTTAAATTAGGTCAGTGTTTATGTGTGATTTTTTGTACATTTGTCTACATGTATAAACTATTTAAAACTCAAATTAGTGTAAATCAGTACGTCTACCAAATGCCCAAGTGAGTCCCCTGCTAGTAGTGCCAAGAAGAGGCATTCCATTACTTTAGAGCAGAAAATGAAAATTATCAACCAGCATGCTGGAGGAAAGGCAGTCACAGTGATTGCTCATGAAGAGGATTTATCACAGTCAACGGTATCCATCATCATTAAGGACAAGAAACAGATAATGGATGCTATAATGGCATCTGCTTCAGTTCATTCTACGGTTAAAAGAAGAGGACAAGGTATTTGGAAGAAATGGAGCAGTTACTGGTCACGTGGATGGAAGACCAAATACAAAATTGTATGCCACTCAGCCTCTTGACCATTCAAACAAAGGCACACTAGCTTTTAATTAGCGCTGAAGCAACAAGCGCTGATGCCAAAAGAGTCGCTAAATTTAAGGATGCTTTGCATAAGATCTTCGTTGATAAAGGGTACTTGCTGGAGCAAATCTTTAATGTCGACGAAACAGGACTGTATTGGGGGCAGATGCCTCAGTGGTCCTACATCCATAAAGAAGCAACAACAATGCCCAGATTTAAGGCATACAAAGGTCGACTGATTTCTGCTTGGGGAAAATGTGGCTGGGTATAAACTCAAGCCATTCATGATTTATCACCCAGCAAATCTGAGGGCATTAGCAAGAATCAGAAAACATGCACTTCCTGTGCATTACTGGCATAATAAGAAAGCATGGATGACTGCACTGCTATTTGAAGACTGGTTTGTGCATTGCTTTATTCCAGAAGTGAAAGATTATCGTAGGGGAAACATCCCCTTGAAAATTCTGTTGATTCTCGACAATGCTCCCGGCCACCTTCAGCACATCGGAGGTATTAACGAGAACGTAAAAGTTGCGTTTCTGCCACCAAACACAACTCTCATAAAACCCTGGATCAGGGCCCTGTGGCTATGATCAAGGCCTATTATCTTCGCAACATGTTTACTCAGGCTGTTCAGGCTACAGATAATGAGGAGAAAGAGCTTAGAACATTCTGGAAGGAATTCAATGTTCTGAATGCCATTATCAATACTGGAAGGGTGTGGAAGGAGGTAAAGAAAGCGTGTATGTATCAATGAGATTTGGAAAAATGTGCTAAAAGTGTATACGAACTCATCTAAAGGTTTTGATAAGGATGAAGAAGTTGTGCAAATTAATAAAAAGATCTTGACACTTGGGAGAAGTTTAGATTTAGAAATTGAAGAGGAAGATATCCAAGAACTCTTAGATGTACAATATGCAGAGCTAATGGCAGAAGATTTAATTGCACTTGCAGAAGAAAGAAAAAGAGCAAGAGAGGAAGAAGAAATTGAAGAAGCGCCGGAGTAAAAGTTTACGACAAAGACATTGGCTGAGGCATTTGCTTAACTGACAATGCAATGAATCTTCTTTAGTAAAATGGATGTGAACATGGAACCATTTGCTAAAGTTGAGAGAGGACTTCAAGACATTTTTGCATGTTACAAGTTATTTATAAAAAAAAAAAAAATGGACCGTGCAATCTACAACGGATTACTTCTTTAAGAAAACGACTCCAATGTCATTGCCTTCCCTCTCTCCTTCCCCCACACTGAGCTTCGACCCTCTACATCTCGTGACAGCTCTTTCCTTCAAATCTTACCCCCTGTAACTCCTGAACGAACAGCCAAAGGAAAACTAGCTGAAGAGGAGCAAGCTGTCCTTCCCCCACACTGAGCTTCGACCCTCTACATCTCGTGACAGCTCTTTCCTTCAAATCTTACCCCCTGTAACTCCTGAACGAACAGCCAAAGAAAAACTAGCTGAAGAGGAGCAAGCTGATGATCTTGCTGCTTTATCATCCTCCTCCTATTCCGATTTTGTTACATACATAGACATCAACAGCCTGACATCGTTCAAGTGCGCCGATGATGGACAGAATCTTGGTGAGCCCTGTACAGTACAAGTTTGATTCTTGTTTGTGTTATTCAATTTCTCTGTTTGCAATGAATTATCATAAGTCAATCTGCAATGAACCTCCAGAATTAGCTGATATTAATAAGTATTATACTTTATATGTAGAGTATAGTACTGTATAGTGTATACGTATACAGGCAGTCCCCTCTTACCGGTGGCATCAGTTAATAACGATCCAGTTTTATGGCCTATGCCTAGCAACACTGTTAACTGGATTTTCAGCGCTGATCTCCAGTTAGCAGCACCAATCTCTGCTTAATGGCGGTGCCGATCTCCAGTTAGCGGTGCCAATCTCTGCTTAGTGGCGCAGCCGATCTCCAGTTAACGGCGCCATTATGCAGGTTATTCGGCCGGAAATGGAACCCCCGTCGTTAACTGGGGACTGCCTGTAGAAATGTACCCTGTACTGTACATACTGTACCCTGTTTGTACTTAATTATCATAAGTCAATCTGCATTGAACCTCCAGAATTAGCTGATGTTAATAGGTAATTATACCGTATACATATACAGTATAGTACTGTATAGTGTAGGCTAGACTACCATATATGTACTGTACATACAGTACCCTAGCGTAGGCTAGGCTAATTTCAAGATACGCTAACTTCACAAAACGATGGGGTTTTTGTAACCTTACCCCATCGTAAATGGAACAATACCTGTATTGGTGGAAGTTACCGGAGGAGGTGATGGTATGTTCAAGGACATGGCAGAGGAGCAAGGCTTGGATTCACAGGGGAAAAAGAAAAGGGAAAATCCCTCAATATCGATCTATTATCGTCACATGTACTGTATAAAAAAAAAGATGTTCACCCTCTCTCTCTCTCTCTCCATGATGGGGTTGGAAGTAGCCAATCACACAGCTTGTAGCTTGATACTTTGGTATGTACTGTCACTAGTGAGTGAGTTCTCAATTTGTTTCTCTCTCTTTCTCTCTCTCACTGAGATAAGTGACAGAATTTTTATGCATATGTAACATGTACAGGTAGTGCTCGAGTTACGATAATTCGACTTACGATAATTCGCTTTTACGATGGGATTAGCAATTAATATTGATACGACAATATTTTGAAAATACGTATTTTTAAATTTCATGGGCGACTGGCGCAGGCAACAACGTACAATCAGGCAGCGTATGGTGTACGATACGTTGGCCCGAGAGGCTGGAATAGGTACATTAATTAAATGAGCTGACCTCACTTGCCCTCGTTGTGTCGGAAGTTAAAATAGGTCAGTGTTCGTTTGCAATTTTTGTGCGTTTGTAAATACAGGTAGTGCACAGTGGCGATAATTCGTCTTACAATAATTCGAGTTTACGATGGAGTTAGCAATTAATACCGCACGACAATATTTAGAAAATATTTTTAAAAATTTCGAGCGGGCACAAGCAACAGCGTACACTACAATTGCCATAGAATCAGGCAGCAAGAAAGACCAACTTACAATAGACCAACTTCTTTTTCTCCATCTCTTTATTACATCTTCTAGTTAAAAAAGTAAGAGAATAATAAAAGCATTGTTAGTAACCTTATACTCTTGCGAGAAAATGCGTGTACAGCCATAAACAACCGAACAAGACTCTGTTGTTTTGCTAATAACCGAATGGGATAACAACTGTTTTGCTTGTATTTCAACCATCAAACGGTTAAACAATTATCGTAGTTATGTTAAAAATGACGTTAAGTACTGATATGTTTTTACACTACCCTTATCCGCTTTGGAGAAAAGATCGGCAAGGAAATATACTGCTGCATTAAAATTAAGCTGCAAGTTGTAGCTGACGCTGAGAAAAGAATGTTCAAGCTGCTAATGACTATAAATTATCGTACATTGGCAACATGGATGAAACTCGACAGCAAATAAAATTGGAAAGTATTTTAATCAAAACTACTGGACATGAAAGAACACATATTACTGCTGTTTTCACGCCGATAAAAGATAAATACGAAAAGCTCGTGGTATGATGATGAAATCAAGAGAAAATAGCGAACGGAATCTTGATTTCTTTTGTTTACACAAAACAAAGGGACAGCCGCCAACATCATCTACTAACGAAAAAAATGGCTAAAATAATTTCACAACGAGACATATTTAAGTTATATTTCGACATAAAAACACTTCGTATAACGAAAAATACGTATGTCCCTTACAAATAAAGTATCTAGAGATTCATTTACGCTAACTAGAAGCAAGAAATGCCCTCTGAACCGAGTTAAATGCATCGAAATAAAGACCGCGTGATCGATTCCGAAACCAAAACATTTGATCGCCATGATCGGAATTTATAATGCAAAAGCAGTATAAGAATATTTACGATTGGATACAGTGTAGTAAAGCATAACTTTTTAAAAGATCCATGGAAAAGATGCACATTCGTTCTTTTGATGTTTGTATAATACGGCGGTGTTATGTGAAAATTGAATACTGTATAATGTAGGCTAGGCTACCGTATATGATATACGAAAGTGCAGGCCGGGTCTTGTTTGTTATTCAATTTCTCTTTATACTGACTTATCATGTCAGTCTGCATTGAACCTGCAGAATTAGCTGACACTAATAATTACTATACCATATATGTACAAAGTATACTGTGTAGTGTAGGCTAGGCTACCATATATGTAGAGATGGTACTGATTACCCTAGTGTAGGCTAGGCCATATTCGAGTTACGATTTTTTCAACAAACGATGGGTTTTTTGGAACCTAACCCCATCGTAAGTAGGGGAATACCTGTATGTTTATTTGTTTTATATGATAACTAAATGGTTTACTAATTTTCAAATATAAATATAAATGTAAACACAGCAAAATATCAATTCATTAAGGAAAATATAGTAAATTAGGTAAGATTTTAGCTCAACTATCCTGTCTCTGACTTAGGGGGAGGGATAAAGGTATAACTGTCAATCATCTTGACATATTGACATACTGACAGCGAAGGGGGTTAGCACCTGGGCAGAGTCTATCTCTCTCTTTTTACGCAAAAGGATGCTGGTAGAATGTGAGAGGTGAATAGATAGATAGATAGATAGACAGACAGAAAGAGAGTGTGGTTGATAGAAAGATATGCAGGCAGTCCCCGGTTAATGGCGGGCTCAGTTAACAGCGATCCGCTTTTATGGTGCTTCTCTAGCGATGAAAATCGGGCAATTTTCGGCACTGAAAATCACCGGTTTCTGCTTATCGGTGCCGACAATTGGGTATGGGTGCTGATACATACCTAACAGAAGTGCCGATAACCGAAAATCAGCGTTTTTTGGCGCCGATACACCCCGAAAATCACCAAAAAAGCCCCGAAATTCACCGATTTTCGATTAGCATCACGGCCTCAGAACGGAACCCCCGCTGATAACAGGGGACTGCCTGTATATATATATATACCGTATACTTTATTATTATTATATTGATCTATCATCATTGTAATGTCTATAAAAATAACTATCGTCCCGACATTTTTAATTGTCTAACCAATGTAAACAACTCAGTTCAGCCATTCTCCCTCGCTTTCTTTATGCCAATGGATACTTATAGAATGTAAACGATGGACAGACAGATAGGTAGATAGAAAGTGAGCTATTGGCTGGAAGGGTTAGAAGTAGTGAATCACAAAGCAAGGTATGTTACCTCAATGCTGATTAGCCTGCAGCACAACACCCTACTGGCTGGAAAGGTTTGCCAATCACAGAGCAGGATACCAGCTTTGCTAGTTGCTGATTGGCTTGTAGCTCTGGTGCTTTGTGAGGGAGGTTTTCCTCTTTTTTTATGAATGATTTTAGTTTAATGTTTACTGATACTGTATATTATAAGCTAGTTTTGTGAATTAATCTTTATTTACCTTTGTGTACATACTGTCACTAGTGTATTAAGTATTTCTAATCTGCATATGTATTTTTGTTCTCTCTTCCTTTCTCAGTTCTCTCTCTCTCATGTTCTCTCTTAAGGGTAACTGATTAGTTTTCACACATAGCTGTGAGCCACATATTTTTAAGAGTAATTTTGTAAGATGACTTTGAAATGATATTAGCCTTTTAGGATGATAGTTTAAGGTATATTTGGTGTAGGATGATAGTTCAAGGTATACATTTGGTGTTTGGACTATTAAAATAGGCAGTTACAAACATTTTTAGAGGAAGGTCTTTGGTATTTGAACTATTAAAATAGACAGTTAAAGGCAGTTTTAGAAGAGGATGTCAAGTACTTGCATTTTAGCGATTCACAGGTAGTTGTGGTCCCTATCCCCAATGAATACCACGCGTTGACTGCATACTTGTGTATCATCTGAACTTTGTACCATGTGATCATTAAAATTTCGTTCAAAAACATGATTTCCTCATATATTTCGTGTACAGTGAACCCTCGCTACTTCGCGGTTTGACTATCGCGGATTCACGGCTTCGCGGATTTTTTCCATTACGTATGTATATTATAAGAGAAAATATATAGCGGATTTTCCGGAAATTTCAAAACTAGTCGCGATATATGAAGACCCAAATATTTCATTAATTCCATTAATAATGATTAATATCTGCTAGTACTGTTGGTTCATTGCATTATGACATATAATTCAGTACAAAATGAAATTAAACAAAAAGAGAATGTGATCATATGATAATTCATTATAGTATTAGTAAAATTAAACTGAACATGAAACGCTAATCAGATGCAGTCTGACATTGTCATATTTGAATGGTGTAAGGCTGCTGATGGCTACATATATACTAATTATAAAATACAAATGTAATGAATGTGCATCTTTTCCATGAATCTTTTGTACTGCATCCAATAATATTGTTTGTAAAGGGTGGTTTGTTAACAGTACTATGTAAAGGGAGGGTTTTTAAAAGTCTGAATACATGTTAAATAAATACTGTAAATATGGTGTCCCTACTTCGCGGATTTTCAGCTATCGCGGCCAGTTCTGGAACCTATCTACCGCGATAAACGAGGGTTCACTGTATAGTACGAGATCATTTTTAATAGCTTACACTAAGCAGGCTTTCTATTTGTATGCCTGTCTCAGTCTCAGTAGATATCACTGATAATGCACATATCTGAGTTAGCTTTTAACTAAGAAATATGGCTAGAAGTAAACGTTCATTACGTTAAATGTAAATCTTCATACATTAAATCTGGCTTCCTGACCTTGTGTCTTACTGAAGAATTCATTACTATTTCTTATAATTAACAACCACTTACTACTCCATGCAAGGCATTGGCATAAACAACAGCGAGTACTGACATAAACAACTGGATCAAGAAACAGTTGTTTGCCAATGTCAGTTACTGCAACTAACACAATCAAGCCCCGGTATTCGCGTGGGATAGGGACCACAACTACCCGTGAAGAGCTAAAATCCACAAATACTTGACACCCCCTTTAAAAATGCTAATAACTGCCTATTTAAATAGTTCAAACACCAAAGACCCCATCTAAAAATGCTTATAATTCCTATATGGGTGTATACCACACACACTCACTACCTTTTTATTTCTATTTCATGATATCCTCAATTATTTTTGTTGTATTTTCTAATGTTTTTATTTTTATGTCTTGTCATAATTTCATTGCATAAAAGATGAAAAAACTATAAAACTTACAACCCAAAAAAGACAGAGAGATTTGCATTTGATATCCCCTAGTGCAGCATTTTTCAAATTGTGGGTTCCAACCCTTCAGTGGGTCACGAGATAAATAAAATGGGTCACGACAAAAAAGAAGGAAAGAAAAAAAACCTGAGTGGGTGCAAAGTGCAGAATATAAACAACTCTAAATGTTGCAAAGCACTCATAAATCATTGTTAATTTTACTGATTTCTCCCATGACAAGGCAGGCTTCACCAATCAAAACATATTAGTACATATTATTATGAATTTATTATATATATATATATATTTCTGAGTCCAGTCCCGTGTCAGCCAGTGAAATTCCATTACAGCACGAATTTTTAGGTATAATATGCTAGATATACCAGAGAAAAAAGAGCTTTCAGGAAAGCTGGGGTTACTACCCCCAGTTCGAGCGTCTTCTCCAGGGAAGACGTCGGTATAACGAAGGGTGAGTGAAAGATCACTACCACGGAGACTTACTCGAAAGATCTCTCCCTATCAAAACCCCCGGAATAGAGCGGTGAGCCGTTACAGCCCCTACACCCAATACCCGCCAGGACGGCGACACTAGCGCCACCTACCTCATTCCATTTTCTAGCACGTGATCGCTCCCTTTTCCTTTTGTGTGCTCGTGCCTTTTTGTGGATTTATTCATCTTTCACCATGTCATCGAGCAGCTTTACTATCTCCAAGTTAAGTACCATCTTATTGTGGGGTTTTTCGTTCTATATTTTGGCTGTTTTGGTCTCGTCTATATATATATTGAGATCTTATTATGACGCCACGGCGTCCCCCGCCAGCCATGTCGACCGCGAGGCGACCCCATCAGTTCTTTTCTGTTGGGGTTGTCTCCTTGTCGTTATAGATGATTTATTTTTGCCCCATGGTTCTCCTCCTGGCGGGTTTCCTGCGGTGGCCCCCCCCTTTTTTTCGAAATTTACATAATTTTGGCCTACCGGCCCTTTTGAGGTGAGCCCCGTCCAGGTACCCCCACCAGGTTGGGTTCCCTATTATTTTAGTCTGTATTAGGCTATTTATTTATTTTATTCTTGGCGATAGTGCTCTCATTTCATTTATTTTACCATTGTTTACCTCCTCGTGGTAGCGGCAGCCTCAGATCTAACCGTTGCCCCGAGGTAGGCTACGCACCCTATTGAGCACATTTTTGTTTCCATTTTTATGTGTGATGGTTTTTTAGTGGAGTATGTTTATTTGCTTCCATCCCCTTGCCCTCGGCGTGGAGGTCCATCAGGTTGAGGGAGTTTTGTTGCTGTTTCCTCCGGGTCGTTTTTGGTGGGCAGAGTGAGCCCCTTAGTTCTCTTCCTTCCTTTGGGGGAATAGAGTTCTTTGGATGTGTCTCCTCTAGGCTATTCGCCTTCTTGCCCCCTCTTCTCGATCCCGGTTGGTTCTCGGCACAAAATTTCTCTCCTTGTTTGTTCCTCCTCCCCTCCGCACTCCTTCCATTTTCCTAGCCTATACTAGGTTAGGTCCCTATTAGGCTTTGCCTAGGCAGGAGTCGGGCATCGAGGCTTGGTCGCTTCCCTCCCTTAGTAGTAGGCCACCCTCCTAAGTTCATTTTTCTTGGAGTGGTGTAAGTGTGCAGTTGAGCGGGTTATATGTTTCCCCGTCTCCTGTTCTCTTTCTTCGTAGCCTACCACTCTCCCCTACTCCACCCCCTCCCCCCCACCCTTCCAGCCTTGCTCTACTCGTGCGGGTGACGCTAGATGGCGTTTTCTCCGAGTTCAGGGACTTCTCCATTTGGTAGAGGGATTCGCTACCTCCCATACAGTCCCTAGCATCGCTGTGTTGGTGTTGGTGGTTCGTTCACTCGTAGCTCGAACGTGTTCGAACACTCTATCCCGCACTTCTTTCTCCCCGTCGGGTTACTCGGCTGGGTTATTATACTTGCTCTGGTTTATGTTATGAATATACGAGCATCTTCCCCACCTTGTTTCTCTGGCGGGGAAGTAAGTGAAGAGGGATTTATTTATTTATATAAGGGGAGCGGATCCCTCCGGTCCCCGGAGCATTTGCCCTTTATACCGTCACTTGTTTAATGTTATTGTTCATGATATACGTATTTAAATATCTGTGTTATCTAACGGAGTACTCTCCTTATTTTTAAACGTGAGTCCGGTTCTACGCCAGGGGGTTCCGCCGTTATTTTTACTGGCAACCCCTGTGGTGAGTTCTTGTTGTCTCATTCCTTTCATTCCCCAGAGTATTCCGGGGTCTGGAAGTCTTACCTTCCACTCTGTGTATTTTGGAGCTTATTGGCCTAGTTTATGATAAGGGATTTCTTCTCCACCGGAGTATTCCGGTTGCAGTTGAAATTCCCGGCCTTGCCGGCTTTAGATTGCTTAGAGTGGTAGGTTCATGTACGTTTTCCACTTACAGACTGTTCGCTGTGAGGAGCCGGGGTGTACCGCGTCACTGCAACAACCTTATGGTCACGTAGTGTGCCGGACCCACGCTGGTTGTGCGGTCCGGCTCGACGATCTGGTAGTGTGGCACCCCGATGGTTGTGAGGTTTGCTTCGCCTTGTGCGCAACCATCCAGGATGAGTCGGTAAGTGACAGCCTTCCTCCGTTTTACGCTCCTCATTTTGAATTTTGTTTACGTGGTTCCCGGACTGTTTTTTCGCCCTTAGCTAATTGCTGGCTTTCTTTCAGGCGGACGAAGTCCTCCAAGAAGTCTGCCTTTGAATCTCTCCGGGCCTGGGTGGCTGGGTTTAGTAGGAATGTTCCGTCGGGAAGCCCTACGCCCTCGACGCCAGGTTGAGGGACCTGCTCTACCCGGCGCGCACGGGTGGCGGCCGCAGTGCCAGAAGATCTTGCCACCCCATCATCCAGCAGATCCGGGATGCGACCCAGCCACCCCAAGTGGATATCCTCACGCTGAGGTTTCAGAGGACGTCGCCGCCTTGGACTTAGACCTGGAACCTATGGCTACCGAACAGGACCAGGTGGTAAGTAGCGAGGTAGGTGAGGTTGTTGGGGCGGGCCCCCTTTTTGATTCCCCAGCTTCTTCTGTCTCTTCCTTTTCAAGTTTTGGGAAGTCTTCCTCCTTGGGTGATAGAGCTCCATCAGCTATCCCCAAGTTGAAGTTGAAGACTTCATGGAAGGCGAAGGGCTATAAGTCCTCGTCCTCCAAGAAAGCATCGCCTTTCCCCCCGTCAAAGGCTAAGGTCTCAGCACCTGTAGCCTCCGGGAGCAAGTCTGGTTCCTCCGGCAAAGGCGCGAGTAAGAGGGCAGCAAAACCAAGCCCTCCTCGCCAACCTGCCTTTGACGCGGAGGCTTTCGCGAACCAGATGTTTCAAAGATTCTCTGAGGATATCAACGATAAATTCAATAAGATATCCGAAAAGTTTGCCACTTATGACAACATGCTGGCGGGAATGGCTAAACCACCCCCAGCCGAACCCCAGTATGACATTCCCGACACAGTGGACCTCCCGCCTTTCGATGTCGGTAACCCTTGGTGTTTCGCCCTCCGGGCCATCCAACACGATGGCAAACTCACTATTGAAGGTCTTGGCACGAGACGGTTGGAGGAGTTGGAATTCTTCCCCGCCGATCTTTTGCCCCCGTATCCAGGCTTCGTAAGATTGACTGAGGAAGCATGGATACGTTCTGATGAGGTTCCCAGGGAGACTGTCATCATCCCTAGGGACCAAGCTCAGTCGTCTCTCCTGCGCACTCTGACGGAGTGGCAGGCAGACAACACAAAGTTGACTCCTTTCAAGGGCAACTTTACTATGTTTGCCCTGGGAGACAACTTACCAACTCCCTGTTTGAACAAAGTCGCCCTGGCTACAGCCCGAGCGTGCTTTGAAGGTAATCCGTTACCGCAGCTGAGAGAAACAGACCCCACTTCCCTGGTGTTCCCGGGAAGTGATGAGTTCTGGATGGATGCTCCGTCCACCTTCACGGTCGGGAAGTTGGACCCCTTCTGTGCTTCCTCACAGTTTAGTGAGGAACTCCCCAAGCTGCCGGAATCTTTGCTAAAGGCGGAGTTTGATGCCCGGACTAAGCTAGCCCAGTCCCTGAACTCCGTCTGCCTCACAGAAGCCACTGCCGTCTCCTGCGCGGACGAGCCATTTTTCCAAGTCTTGGCTAAGTCCCTGCTAGCTGGCTTTCAGTCTGACCTTTTTGAGTTCATCATGGCCAGACTAGAATGCAGAAAGTTTATCTTTACAAATGCTACTATCCGTCACGAGCCTAACAAGCTCGTAAAGAGCTCGATCTGGGGGCCTAACCTCTTCCCAGAACAAGAGGTTACGAATGTCATGACTGAGGCTACAAGGGCCAACCAGAGTCTGCGCTCTCGCTGGGGCATCTCTGCCTACAAGCGCAAGACCCCAGAATCTGGCGGCCTCCAGACGAGAGGAGGTAAACGTTTTAGGAGGCATAAGAGGCCCTACCAGCAGGCGGTAGTTCAAGCCGTCCCGGTCTCGGCAGTGGCACAGCCCTCCACCTCAAAAGCTCACCCCCAACAATATGTGCTGGTCCAACCAGCTCATTCCCTTGCTGCGCCCTCGTATGTTGCTTCACCAGCATACAACCCCACCTATGAGGGCCGTGGTTACTTTCACGGCCTTAACAGGATCGCAAGGGGGGGAAGAGGCAGGGCCCCTCACAGAGGAAAGGCAAACACCACCCCAAGAGGAAAACCTGGACGTGGTAGAGGGAACAAACCCGCTTCCTCCCACTGAGAAAACACAGGTAGGTGGTCGCCTGTTTTGGTTCAGGGACCAATGGACCTTCAGCCCTTGGGCACACAGTATTGTGTCCAAAGGTCTGGGATGGAGCTGGATCAAGGACCCTCCTCCTCCAAACAGGTTTTACCAGCCACCCTCATCAATCCTACAGGATTATGTGGCAGAATTGCTCAACAAACGAGCAATAAAGAAAGTAAGGCACCTAAAATTTCAAGGCAGGTTATTCACAGTTCCCAAAAAAGACTCAGATCAGCAAAGAGTGAGCCTGGATCTGTCGCGTCTAAATCTCTACATAAAATGCGACAAATTTTGATGCTTACAGTAGCTCAGGTACGGACTCTACTTCCGCGTGGAGCCGTCACCACCTCTATCGATCTTTCAGACGCTTATTATCACGTCCCGATTGCGCGGAACTTCTCTCAGTTCCTCGGTTTCAGACTCGGGAATCAAGCCTACTCGTTCAAGGTCATGCCCTTCGGTCTAAACATTGCGCCCAGGGTATTCACCAAGCTGGCGGACACGGTAGTTCAACAACTCCGGTCCCGAGGGATATCCCTAGCAGCGTACCTAGACGATTGGATAATTTGGGCACCAACAGTTCTAGAGTGTCAGAAAGCTACGACCATAGTCATCAACTTCCTGGAGTCGTTAGGTTTTCAACTAAACAGAGAAAAGTCCCGCCTGACTCCGGAGTCCCGGTTTCAGTGGCTGGGCCTCCAGTGGGATCTGTCCTCTCACACGTTATCTCTCCCGCCTCCCAAGAGGAAGGAGATAGCATCTCTCACCAGGAAATTTCTCAAAAATCAATCGGCATCCCGCCGATCCCAAGAAAGGGTCCTTGGGTCCCTTCAATTTGCCTCAGTAACAGACCTGCTCTTAAAAGCGAAACTAAAAGACATAAACAGAGTGTGACGGAGTCGAGCCAATGTCAAGCCCAGAGACAAGGTCTCCTCCATCCTCGAATCTTAAAAACAAGACTGCGGCCTTGGGCCACAGTCAGGGCCTCTCCAAGTCAGTTCCGCTTCAATTTCCCCCTCCGGCACTAGTTGTCCACACAGACGCTTCCCTAAGCGGCTGGGGGGGATATTCTCCAAAACAAAAAGTACAAGGAACGTGGTCCACAATGTTTCAGCAGTTCCATATAAACACCCTGGAAGCTATGGCGGTCTTTCTAACTTTAAAGAAAATCCGCCCCCCCAACCGGATTCATATCAGGCTGGTATTGGACAGCGCAGTGGTAGTTCATTGCATCAACAGGGGCGGCTCCAAATCAGGTCGAGTAAACCAAGTAATGGTTGCTATCTTCTCCCTGGCGAACAAGCACGGCTGGCACCTGTCAGCTACCCACCTAGCGGGGGTACGGAACGTGGTGGCGGATTCCCTGTCCAGGGCTACTCCGTTGGAGACGGAGTGGTCCCTGGACGCGGAATCTTTCAAATGGATTTGCCGCCGGGTTCCGGGTCTCCAAGTGGATCTGTTCGCGACGGAGAGCAACTTCAAGCTCCCCTGTTATGTGGCCCCCAACCTGGACCCTCAGGCGTACGCCACGGACGCAATGACAATAGATTGGAACAATTGGCAGAAAATTTATCTGTTCCCTCCAATAAATTTACTGCTGAAAGTATTACACAAACTCAGGACATTCAAAGAGCAATTGGTTCCCTCTTCTTCAGGAACTGGGATTGCGGAGTCTTCGGATTCCCAAGCCCATACTGACCCAGACAGTACAAACCAAGACTGTGTCAGCTTCCTCAAGAATTCAGAATGCCCTAGTTTTATGGACTTTATAAAATTGCAGCCCAAAAGGGCAAACATTGACCCTGTCAACACTCTGTTTCTTGAATCAGATAAAAGAGATTCTACTCTTAGACAGTATGATTCAGCAGTCAAAAAGTTAGCCTCCTTCCTAAAAGCATCTGAAGCCAAAATCATGACGACTAATTTAGGAGTCTCTTTCTTTAGATCACTGTTTGAGAAAGGCCTTGCTCCGGCCACTATTACCACAGCCAAGTCAGCCCTGAAGAAAGTATTTCTATACGGCTTTAAAATCGACCTTACAGATTCCTATTTTTCATCCATCCCCAGAGCATGCGCTCGTCTGAGACCCGTATCACGCCCACATTCCGTTACGTGGTTTCTCAATGGCGTCCTTAAGTTAGCATCAGAGATAGATAACTTTCAATGCTCTTATCAGGATCTGTTAAGGAAGACCTTATTTCTGATTAGCTTGGCTTCAGGTGCTAGAATCTCAGAGCTGTCGGCTCTCACTAGAGGTGATAATTTTGTGAACTTCCTCCCTTCCGGAGAGGTCCTCCTTTCCCCTGATCCTAGATTCTTAGCCAAAAACGAAGACCCACAAGACAGGTGGTCTCCTTGGAAGGTGGTGCCCCTTATACAAGACCAGTCTTTATGTCCAGTTCATACACTTAAATCTTACCTTTTAAGAACTCCACAGAGTAAGTCGGGTCCTCTTTTTATCAGGGAGAAAGGTGGTACTCTTTCACTGAATGGTATAAGACAACAAATTCTGTATTTTATAAAACAGGCCAACCCAGATTCAGTTCCTAAGGTTCATGATATTCGAGCAGTTGCTACTTCCATTAATTACTTTCATAATATGGATTTCTCAGAACTGTCTAAATACACGGGTTGGAAATCACCTCTAGTGTTTAAACGCCACTATTTAAAATCGCTCGAAGCCCTGAAATTTTCTACCATAGCTGTGGGAAGTGTCATCTCCCCACCTTAACCAATCATATCCTTATCCTCCTTTTCCCCCCCGCCTGCCTCATTTACTTCTCTGCTTATCCTCCTGGTTGATCATGCCTCACTGCCTTGCTCCTCATATTGATGTATATTGTCTCTGTTGAGTGGAAACTGTAATCTGACATGTTACGATTGTATTTTCTTGTGGGGTACTGGGCGGTTTTTATTTTGCTCCATGTACCCCAGATATATGTATATGCGCTGTATATTTTGTTTACCAATTGATTTGATCTCTTACGTGTTTAGCTTAAGTTTACCTGTGTAGCTTTAAGATTGTGTATACCAATTAAGATTGTATGTGCCATTGAACCTATGCAATTTTCGTATGATATTGTGCTTTAGTAGTGTTAAGTGGTTTTGGGGACCCCTTCCCCGTCGTGCTGGGGACTTCCCCCACTCTTTCGTAATTTTAAGTCTTTGATGTGCCTTAGGTTTAGTGTTCTTCTCACATGTAAGAGATTCCCTCATTAAACTGCTTTCGTAATTTATGTTTTTTCTTCAGATTACCTTGTTTCCTCGTAGTTTGCAGCCTTGGCATGATTCTCTGTCACTATTTCACCGGCTGACACGGGACTGGACTCAGAAAAGGGATTTTGACAAAGGAAAAATCTATTTCTGAGGAAGGTCCCGTGTCACCCGGTGACCCTCCCTGACTCACCTATTGCTCCCCCCCCTTTCTTGCACATGCCAAGTCTGGGGTTAGTGCTAGCATGGAATGAGGTAGGTGGCGCTAGTGTCGCCGTCCTGGCGGGTATTGGGTGTAGGGGCTGTAACGGCTCACCGCTCTATTCGGGGTTTTGATAGGGAGAGATCTTTCGAGTAAGTCTCCGTGGTAGTGATCTTTCACTCACCCTTCGTTATACCGACGCCTTCCCTGGAGAAGACGCTCGAACTGGGGGTAGTAACCCCAGCTTTCCTGAAAGCTCTTTTTCTCTGGTATATCTAGCATATTATACCTAGAAATTCGTGCTGTAATGGAATTTCACCGGGTGACACGGGACCTTCTCAGAAATAGATTTTTCCTTTGTCAAAATCCCTTATATATATATATATATATATATATATATATATATATATATATATATATATATATATATATATATATATATATATATATATATATATATATATATATATATATATATATATATATATATATATATATATATATATATATATATATATATATATATATATATATATATATATATATATATATATATATATATATATATATATATATATATATATATATATATATATATATATATATATATATATATATATATAAAAGGATGTGCCAGATGGTGTAAACAAGTATTTGGGAGAAGAAGGTAGCGTATTCTTGTATGACGTCACCACGTAACCTTGACGACAGAGGGCACGGATGCGGAAGTTAGAGGTTTCTTGCATGACGTCACCACGTAACTGTGATGACAGACAGTGTTGTCTGCACAACACTTAAGAGACGATTACCAGGGAGCAAGAACTCTTCTATCACACGGCTATTCACTCTAGATAAGGAAGTGGCTGAAGAGGAAAAGCCGCTATTATGAAAAGGAATAATTGTTACGTGATGATGAATTCAAGACGATACAAAGGAAAACTAGGAAAGTGGGGGGGAGGGATACCGTCCGCACGGGGATGATATCAGGCACAGCTCAGAACTACTGAGGCAAAAGTAACACAGTATACCACCCCCGTATTCGCATTCTCACGTATTCGCACATTTCTCTGTGGAACGTATCTACCCATTATTCGCGGAAAATTCGCCCATTCGCAGTATTTTTCACTGAGAAATATTCACTAATTACTGTATTTTCATATCATTTTCATGACTAAATGACCTTTCTGTGATGAAACTATTAAAATACTCAGGCAGTTCTAAGTGTTTTTAAAGGGGTTTTAAGTATTTGCGGATTTTAGCTATTCGCGGGGGGGTGTGGTACGCATCCCCCACGAATACGGGGGGGTTTACTGTAAGTCTGTATCCCTTAATAACTCTTACAGTTCACACCCATCTTTACCACTCTTGCTAGACAGGTGACACATGAACTAGCGAACGTGAGAGCCAAACAACCAAACAACTCGTACGGAGAGACAGGTGAAGGGCACAGACCTTGGTCCCGAGACCGTCATGGTTCCCTGTCCACAGAGAAGACCAACGGACGTAGGGCAGTCCAGAGGGAGGGCTACAGACAGACGCCAAGGTTCTGACACCTTCTCTCTCTCGTATAAAAATATATGATGACAATATTTATTTACAACATACATGACTATGATAAAAGAATATATCTCAATTATTTTTCTCCTGAACCACATAAGGAGCGAAGGAAGGTGGAGCAGAAGGAGTCAAAGAGGAATTAACCTAGGCTATCAGGTAGGCTAATGGAGGAGGAGAAGCAACACTGGAAGACAAAAGAAAGAGACTGAGTAGGCTTTTGGTGTACCTTAATGAATTGTCTACAAAAACTATCGGCCTTAAAATTAAACATTTAGCAAATAATGAGGCAAAAAATAGTTATATCTCCCCTGGGCTGCATGAAAACCTTTTCTAGAAAAAGTTATTAAAGGAAACAAAGACATGTTTACGGTACTGAAGCCATGAGGATTATTTCCAAAAAAGGTAAAAGCTCAGGAAGCAACTGTGTGTGCACTGACTTTAGCTGTCTTGGACACAGGAGTGTTTTGCCTCCTAACACCACAAAGAATTTTAAAAACTCATCCTTTTGAAGGTTTATGTCTGTCCAGGTAAACCCTTAGTAGTTCTACCGGGACATAAGACAGCCGTTTCATAACCTACCTAGGCAGTTAAATTAGGCACTGTCACAATTCTGGGAAGGGCTTTCACTTCTATATCTTTTCTCTAAGCAATGAAATAAAAGAGAGTGGTTATCACTAGAACAAAGTCCATGTGCAAGAATGAGCTTGAAGCAGAGCTTGAAGCTCACTAATAAAAACTCTTAATAGGCCCGACTGGACATAAAGAGAGCCACTACTTCAATGCCTACCAAAGCAGTTAAATTAGGCACTGTCACAAAACTGGGTAGAGCTTTCACTTCTATATATTTTCTCTAAGCAATCAAAGCAAAGAGAGAGGTTGCCCTAGAACAAAGCCCACATACAAGAGAGGGCTTGAAACTCACAATACACTCTGCCACAGCAAGAGCTAAAAGAAAAGTCTTCAAAGCTCTTAAGTGATGCCTTAACAAAAGGCTCAACTTACGTTAAGTTAAAATCTGAAGGACTACATCTAAAGTTCATTGTAAATCATGATAGGAAGATGGAATTTCCAGCACAAAAGATTGAAAACCTCTACAGAATTTAAATCGTGTCCAATACTCCAGTCAGCATAATGCTAGGACAAAATGAGGTAATGAAATGACGTTGCTGGACTCCGTCCAAAGAATAAGAAGTTTCTTTACTAGCCTGAACAACTCTCTTGAACTGTGTCTCCTTGTCATCTTGTGTAAGAATCAAGACTTGCATAAGACCATTCTAAACTGCTAAGAGCTATAGGGAGTTTACCTTCCAACTCCCCAACATCAAATGTTTCTCAGAATGACCTCCCCAATCTGCCTCTAAGGCATCTGAGGATACAGAATAACGGTTCTTGAGGACTACAGGCCAACCCATTTCAGCTCTCAAAAGTGGGAGAAAATTGGCTATCCATCTCTCTGCTGGAAAACCCCCAACAAGAGAGAGCTGATTCATCCCCAGATAAGCAACTGACTGGGTCAGAAAAGCATAGTTTGGTCAACATAGAACAAAAAATCCTTAATGAGGTTAGACATAAAACAGTTCTTCACCCTCAAGGTCATCATAAAAAACCCTTTGGTCATGACAAACCATTTGTCCAAACAAGAGAGAACCACTTTAATATCAAGCAGATGACTCCATACTGCTAAAACTTTGACATATGAATAAACTTGTTGGGGCAGGAAATGCCCATGGTTCGATGGTCTCGTTGCATAACGACTGTCCAATCTATCTTTCCAAACACTGAACTCTGTAAAAGAAATAACAAAAGGTACAAAGTATCCTTCCCTCAGAACCATCACTACCAAAGGCTCGACTAGATGCTTTACCAGGCACTTCTGAAAGTCTAGACAAGGCCCCTGAGGATCCACACAGCCTACTTGAACTGAGAGTTCAACATATCAGTTATGGTAACGTGTAAATTTTTCCACTTAGAATGTGAGCCAGAACACTACTGAAACAGAACTTGAGTAGTTTGAGAAAATTCTACAAGGAACTGACATACAAAAAGGCTTGAGGGTAGGGTAAAGACCCTAGAGGGAAGAATGCAAAGGTAGTTCTAAGAATCTAATATCCTGATTCTAGGCATTTTAGGCGATAGCCTTGAAAACTTAGGGGTTAAGGAGACAATGATGAGCCAGTCAAAAAACTGCTACTAATGGCTGAGCATGGCTGCTTAAAATTATTGATACACAACTGTTTCTGTTACTTTACAACTGAGTTGAGAAAAGGAGACTTCCCCCCATTAGCCTCGGAAGTAGGTTACAAGTCTGATGCATGATCATGAAACTGCCTCTTTAGGACTAATATTTAACTATTATCATATCATAAATGAGCTATATGGTGACAGCGGCGTAGGGTGTATTATCTGTTATAGACTGATATATCCACCCCTATGCCCTAAAGGTTGGCCATGAAGCCATTAGGTCAGTATTTAATTTTGGATATGATAGCCTAACCTATAGCATTTAGGCCTATGGTACCCTAGCCTACGGTATTGCAAACATGGGATAGCTTAGCCTATTGTATTGTAGCCTATGTCGATTCTAACCTGTAAGCCTTATAAAACACAGCCTACAAAATGGGGGGGAGGGGATATGGGCAGAGCAAACAAAAACAGTGACACCACACAATTACATCTATCTACATAAGTATATTCACATACATACATAGGCCTATCTACTGTACATATGCATGCAAAAACATTACACATATATATATATGCACATACATATATATAAACATATACTACACTTGCAGTAATAGAGCTGTAGCACTAAGAACAAAATACCACAATCAAAGTTACTTCCACCTCACAATTAGGCCAAAGTGCCTAACCTATTCGAGACGACTTAGGTTGTATTGTTCCAAGTCCTAACCCAGCTCCAAGCTGCTTCAAAACTGGAAAAGATGCAGTATCACCCCTCTAGCATTTTCTGATACTATACAAAATTCCATCATCTCAAGAACACTAGTTATCTTGACATCAAGAAAACCACACTCGTGTCTCAGGTAAGCTAACGTCAGCTACGTGGTCATTCTGCAAAACCAAAACATTCAGTTTCCACAAACTCTTCCTATACTACAGCCTCATGCTTTCATCTTTGCTTGTAGTAGTTGACATAATGGAAAAAGCAGAAAACAAGCACAATACCATATAGGAGAGATCAGCCAGAAATCGTCAAAATATAACAACGCTTCAACTGCCAGCATACAGAGACGGCAGGAAGAATTCTGATTCGTACCTAAACATTCCGAAACCACCTGGTGGGGATACAGGTGAATACTGCGACAGTCCTAGTGGGCAGCCAAGAGTGGTATTTTTTTTTAAATGCTGATCGCACCTGATAGAGCGAAGATGTAAGCCAACTTTAACAGTAGCTAAGATTCATTCCAAGTAATGAGAAATTAGTTATCATAATCTGTAAAACAGAAAATTAATGACAACCTCTTAAATAATCCTCTTAAAAATACCATATTGAAAGAGCCCAGCCTACAGCTCAATAGGAATGATGCAACTTAGCATAATACAGGGTTAGGACACATCGTGAATGAAAAAGGCAAATTTATCAAATAAGTAGAACAAATGAAATGTATTATGATATGGTGAAGACTGATAAGAAAGTTGCCATATAAAAATATATTAATGGTAATTAAGGGGAGCGCCGACGCCATAAGACCCCATTATAAAGTAAATAACTGTTTCTACCTTATGACTGAAAGGATTTGTTTCAAATTTTTACCACTTATTCTACAACTAATAAAAATTCTCCGGTGGGAAATTTAGAAATTCGACCCCTAAGCAATGAACAAAATTGTCCACAACCCAATCTAAAAAATTTTTTTTTAGCAATACAGTATATCTTCAAGACATGTTTATTTACACAAAACAGTCCAAAAGTGTATAATGCCTTCCACCTAACCAAACTTAGAGTCAAACAGACATTTCTGAGTCCAGTCCTGTGTCAGCCGGTGAAATTCCATTACAGCACGAATTTCTAGGTATAATATGCTAGATATACCAGAGAAAAAGAGCTTTCAGGAAAGCTGGGGTTACTACCCCCAGTCGAGCGTCTTCTAGGAAGACGTCGGTATAACGAAGGGTGAGTGAAATACCACTACCACGGAAACATACTCGAAAGATCTCTCCCTATCAAAACCCCCGGAACAGAGCGGTGAGCCGTTACAGCCCCTACACTCAACACCCGCCAGGACGGCGACACCAGCGCCACCTACCTCATTCCATTTTCTAGCACGTGATAACTATCTTCTGATTTTGTGTGCTCGTGCCTTTTTGTGGAATTTTCCATCTTTCATCATGTCATCGAGCAGCTTTACTATCTCCAAGTTAAGTACTATGTTATAGTGGGGTTTTTCGTTCTTTATTTGGCTGTTTTGGTCTCATTTTATATATAATATTGAGATCTTATTATGACGCCACGGCGTCCCCCGCCAGCCATGTCGACCACGAGGCGACCCCATCAGTTTCCTTCTGTTGGAGTTGTCTCATTGTCGTTATAGATAATATATATATTTTGCCCCATGGTTCTCCTCCTGGCGGGTTTCCTGCGGTGGCACCCCCCCTTTTTGGTAATTTACATAAATTTGGCTTACCGGCCCTTTTGAGGTGATGCCCCGTCCAGGTTCCCCCCCTCCAGGTTGGGTTCCCTTTTATTTTAGTCTGTATTAGGCTATTATTATTTTATTCTTGGCGATAGTGCTCTCAGTTCGTTTATATTTCATCGTTTACCTCCTCGTGGTGGCGGCAGCCTTAGATCTAACCGTTGCCCCGAGGTAGGCTACTCACCCTATTGAGCACATTTTTATTTCATGTTTTTGTGTGATGGTTTTTTAGTGGAGTAGGTTATTGCTTCCATCCCTTGCCCTCGGCGTGAAGTCCATCAGGTTGAGGGAGTTTTAGTTGCTGTTTCCTCCGGGGTCGTTTTTTGGTGGGCAGAGTGAGCCCCTTAGTTCTCTTCCTTCCTTTAGGGGAATAGAGTTCTTTGGATGTGTCTCCTCTAGGCTATTCGCCTTCTTGCCCCCTCTTCTCGTTCCCGGTTGGTTCTCGGCACAAAATTTCTCTCCTTGTTTGTTCCTCCTCCCCTCCGTACTCCTGCCCTTTTCCTAGCCTATACTAGGTGAGGTCCCTATTAGGCTGTGCCTAGGCAGGAGTCGGGCATCGAGGCTTGGTCGCTCCCCTTTCCTAGTAGTAGGCCACCCTCCTATCACAGTTCCCATAGACCCAGTTCATTCTTGGAGTGGTGTAGTGCAGTTGAGCGGGTTATATGTTTCCCCGTCTCCTGTTTCGTAGCCTACCATTCTCCCCTACTCCACCCACTCCCCCACCCTTCCAGCTTTGCTCTACTCGTGCGGGTGACGCTAGATGGCGTTTTCTCCCAGTTCAGGGACTTCTCTATTTAGTAGAGGGATTCGCTCCCTCCCATACAGTCCCTCGCATCGCTGTGTTCGGTTAGTGATTCGTTCACTCGTAGCTCGAACGTGTTCGAACACTCTATCCCGCACTCCTCCCGCCCTGTCGGGCTACTCGGCTGGGTTATTATTTTTGCTCCGGTTTATGTTAAAGATACGAGCATCTGGCCCACCTTGTTTCTCTGGCGGGGTAGTAGTGAAGAGGGATTTATTTATTTATATAAGGGAGCGGATCCCTCCGGTCTCCGGAGCATTTCTATTTACCGTCATTAGTTTATGTTATTACATGATATACGTATTTAAATATAAATAATTTTGTTATCTTCGGAGTACTCTCCTTAGTTTTATACGTGAGTCCGGTTCTACGCCAGGGGGTTCCGCCGTTAAATTTACAGGCAACCCCTGCGGCGAAGTTCCTGTTGTCTCATTCCTTCCATTCCCCGGTATTATTCGGGTCTGGAAGTCTTGCCTGCCACTCTGTGTATTTTAGAGCTTATTGGCCTAGTTTATTAAAAGGTATTTCTTCTCCACCGGAGTATTCCGGCTGCAGTTGAAATTCCTGGCCTTGCCAGCTTTAGATTGCTTAGAGTGGTAGGTTCATGTTCGTTTTCCACTTACAGACTGTTCGCTGTGAGGAGCCGGGTGTACGCGTCACTGCAACAACCTTACGGTCACGTAGTGTGCCGGACCCACGCTGGTTGCGCGGTCCGGCTCGACGACCTGGTAGTCTGGCACCCCGATGGTTGTGAGGTTTGCTTCGCCTTGTGCGCAACCATCCAGGATGAGTCGGTAAGTGACAACCTTCCTCCGTTTTATGCTCCTCATTTTGAATTTTGTTTATGTGGTTTCCGGACTGTTTTTTCACCCTTAGCTAATTGCTGGCTTTCTTTCAGGCGGACGAGTCCTCTAAGAAGTCGGCCTTGGAATCTCTCCGGGCCTGGGTGGCTGGGTTTGGAAGGAATGTTCCGTCGGGGAAGCCCTACGTCCTCGACGCGAAGTTGAGGGACCTGCTCTACCCCGGCGCACGAGTGGCGGCGCGAGTGCCAGAAGATCTTGCCACCCCCATCATCCAGCAGATCCGGGATGCGACCCAGCCACCCGAAGTGGATATCCTTTACTCAGAAGTTTCAGAGGACGTCGCCGCCTTGAACTTAGACCTCGAACCCATGGCTACTGAGCAGGACCAGGGGGTAAGTAGCGAGGTAGGTGAGGTTGTTGGGGCGGGCGCCCTTTTTGATTCCCCAGCTTCTTCAATATCTTCCTTTTCAGGTTTTGGGAAGTCTTCCTCCTTGGGTGATAGGGCTCCATCAGCTATCCCCAAGTTGAAGTTGAAGACTTCATGGAAGGCGAAGGGCTATAAGTCCTCGTCCTCCAAGAAAGCATCGCCTTTCCCCCCGTCGAAGGCTAAGGTCTCAGCACCTGTAGCCTCCGGGAGCAAGTCTAGTTCCTCCGGCAAAGGCGCGAGTAAGAGGGCAACAAGATCAAGCCCTCCTCGCCAACCTGCCTTTGACGCGGAGACCTTTGCGAAAGAAATGTTCCAAAGGTTCTCCGAGGACTTCAATGACAAGTTTAATCAAATATCAGAAAAGTTTGCCACGTACGACAATAAGATTTCTGAGAAGTTTGCCTCTTATGACAACATGCTGGCTGGAATAGCCAACCCACCCCCAGCCGAACCCCAGTATGTCATTCCCGATACGGCGGAACTCCTGCCTTTCGATCTTGCCAACCCTTGGCGTTTCGCCCTCCGGGCCATCCAACACGATGGCAAACTGACTATTGAAGGTCTTGGCACGAGACGGTTGGAGGAGTTGGAGTTCTTCCCCGCCGATCTTTTGCCCCCGTATCCAGGCTTCGTAAGGTTGACTGAGGAAGCTTGGATACGTTCTGATAAGGTTCCCAGGGAGACTGTCATCATCCCTAGGGACCAAGCTCAGTCGTCTCTCCTGCGCACTCTGACGGAGTGGCAGGCAGACAACACAAAGTTGACTCCTTTCAAGGGCAGCTTTACTATGTTTGCCCTGGGAGACAACTTACCAACTCCCTGTTTGAACAAAGTCGCCCTGGCTACGGCCCGAGCGTGCTTTGATGGTAATCCGTTACCGCAGCTAAGGGAAACAGACCCCACTTCCCTGGTGTTCCCGGGAAGTGATGAGTTCTGGATGGATGCTCCGTCCACCTTCACGGTCGGGAAGTTGGACCCCCTCTGTGCTTCCTCACAGTTTAGTGAGGAACTCCCCAAGCTGCCGGAATCTTTGCTAAAGGCGGAGTTTGATGCCCGGACTAAGCTAGCCCGGTCCCTGAACTCCGTCTGCCTCACAGAGGCCACTGCCGTCTCCTGCGCGGACGAGCCCTTTTTCCAGGTCTTAGCTAAGTCCCTGTTAGCTGGCTTTCAGTCTGACCTGTTTGAATTCATCATGGCCAGACTGGAATGTAGGAAGTTCGTCTTCGCAAACGCTACTATCCGTCACGAGCCTAACAAGCTCGTAAAGAGCTCGATCTGGGGACCTAACCTCTTCCCAGAAGAAGAGGTTACGAACGTCATGACGGAGGCTACGAGGGCCAACCAGAGTCTGCGCTCGCTGGGGCATCCCCACCTACAAACGCAAGACCCTGAATCTGGCGGCCCCAGACGAGAGGAGGCAAACGTTTTAGGAGACATAAGAGGCCCCAACAGCAGACGGTAGTTCAAGCCGTCCCAGTCTCGGCAGTGGCACAGCCCTCCACTTCAAAAGCTCTCCCCCAACAATATGTGCCGGTCCAACCAGCTCATTCCCTTGCTGCGCCCTCGTATGTTACTTCACCAGCTTACAACCCCACCTACGAGGGCCGGGGTTACTTTCACGGCCTTAACAGAATCGCAAGGGGGAAGAGGCAGGGCCCCTCACAGAGGAAGGCGAACACCACCCCAAGGGGAAAACCTGGACGTGGTAGAGGAACAAACCCGCTCCCTCCCACTGAGAAAACACAGGTAGGTGGTCGCCTCTATTGGTTCAGGGACCAATGGACCTTCAGCCCTTGGGCACACAGTATTGTGTCCAAAGGTCTGGGTTGGAGTTGGATCAAGGAACCTCCTCCTCCGAACAGGTTTTACCAGCCACCCTCATCAATCCTACGAGATTATGTGGCAGAATTGCTCAACAAACGAGCAATAAAGAAAGTAAGGCACCTAAAATTTCAAGGCAGGTTATTCACAGTTCCCAAAAAAGACTCAGATCAACAAAGAGTGATCCTGGATCTGTCGCGTCTAAATCTCTACATAAAATGCGACAAATTTCGCATGCTTACAATAGCTCAGGTACGGACTCTACTTCCGCGTGGAGCCGTCACCACCTCCATCGATCTTTCAGACTTTTATTATCACGTCCCGGTTGCGCGGAACTTCTCTCAGTTCCTCGGTTTCAGACTCGGGAATCAAGCCTACTCGTTCAAGGTCATGCCCTTCGGCCTAAACATTGCGCCCAGGGTATTCACCAAGCTGGCGGACACGGTAGTTCAACAACTCCGGTCCCGAGGGATATCCCTAGCAGCGTACCTGGACGATTGGATAATTTGGGCACCAACAGTTCTGGAGTGTCAGAAGGCTACGACCATAGTCATCAACTTCCTAGAATCGTTAGGTTTTCAACTGAACAGACAAAAGTCCCGCCTGACTCCGGAGTCCCGGTTTCAGTGGCTGGGCCTACAGTGGGATCTGTCTGCTCACACGTTATCTCTCCCGCTCAAGCTCAGAGACAAGGTCTCCTCCATCCCTCGAATCTTGAAAACAAGACTGTGGCCTTGGACCTCAGTCAAGGGCCTCTCCAAGTCAGTTCCACTTCAGTTTCCCCCTCCGGCACTAGCTGTCCACGCAGACGCTTCCCTAAGCGGCTGGGGGGGATATTCCCCAAAATAAAAAGTACAGGGAACGTGGTCCACAATGTTTCAGCAGTTCCATATAAACACCCTGGAAGCTATGGCGGTCTTTCTAACTTTAAAGAAAATCCGCCCCCAACCGGATTCATATCAGGTTGGTATTGACAGCGCAGTGGTAGTTCATTGCATCAACAGGGCGGCTCCAAATCAGGTCGAGTAAACCAAGTAATGGTTGCTATCTTCTCCCTGGCGAACAAGCACGGCTGGCACCTGTCAGCCACCCACCTAGCGGGGTGCGGAACGTGGTGGCGGATTCCCTGTCCAGGACTACTCCGTTGGAGACGGGTGGTCCCTGGACACGGAATCTTTCAAATGGATTTGCCGCCAGGTTCCTGGTCTCCAAGTGGATCTGTTCGCGACAGAAAGCAACTTCAAGCTCCCCTGTTATGTGGCCCCCAACCTGGACCCTCAGGCGTACGCCACGGACGCAATGACAATAGATTGGAACAATTGGCAGAAAATTTATCTATTCCCTCCAATAAATATGAAATTTTTATGATAAAATAACGTTTCACTTATACTTACCCGGTAGTTACTGTAACTACCGGGTAAGTTGTATAAGTGAAATTACTGTTGAAAGTATTACACAAACTCAGGACATTCAAAGGTCAACTAGCCCTAGTAGCCCCCTATTGGCCGAAGAGCAATTGGTTCCCTCTTCTTCAGGAACTGGGACTGCGGAGTCTTCGGATTCCCAAGCCCATACTGACCCAGACAGTACAAACCAAGACTGTGTCAGCTTCCTCAAGAATTCAGAATGCCCTAGTTTTATGGACTTTATAAAATTCGCAGCCCAAAAAGGGGCAAACATTGACCCTGTCAACACTCTATTTCTTGAGTCAGATAAAAGAGATTCTACTCTTAGACAATATGATTCAGCAGTCAAAAAGTTAGCCTCCTTCCTAAAAGCATCTGAAGCCAAAATCATGACGACTAATTTAGGAGTCTCTTTCTTTAGATCACTGTTTGAAAAAGGCCTTGCTCCGGCCACTATTACCACAGCCAAGTCAGCCCTGAAGAAAGTATTCCTATACGGCTTTAAAATCGACCTTACAGATTCCTATTTTTCATCCATCCCCAGAGCATGCGCTCGTCTGAGACCCGTATCACGCCCACATTCCGTTACGTGGTTTCTCAATGACGTCCTTAAGTTAGCATCAGAGATAGATAACTTTCAATGCTCTTATCAGGATCTGTTAAGGAAGACCTTATTTCTGATTAGCTTGGCCTCAGGTGCTAGAATCTCAGAGCTGTCAGCTCTCACTAGAGGTGATAATTTTGTGAACTTCCTCCCTTCCGGAGAGGTCCTCCTTTCCCTGATCCTAGATTCTTAGCCAAAAACGAAGACCCACAAGACAGGTGGTCTCCTTGGAAGGTGGTGCCCCTTCCACAAGACCAGTCTTTATGTCCAGTTCATACACTTAAATCTTACCTTTTAAGAACTCCACAGAGTAAGTCGGGTCCTCTTTTTATCAGGGAGAAAGGTGGTACTCTATCACTGAATGGTATAAGACAACAAATTCTGTATTTTATTAAACAAGCCAACCCAGATTCAGTTCCTAAGGTTCATGATATTCGAGCAGTTGCTACTTCCATTAATTACTTTCATAATATGGATTTCTCAGAATTGACTAAATACACGGGTTGGAAATCACCTCTAGTGTTTAAACGCCACTATTTAAAATCGCTCGAAGCCCTGAAATTTTCTACCATAGCTGTGGGAAGTGTCATCTCCCCACCTTAACCAATCATATCCTTATCCTCCTTTCCCCCCCGCCCGCCTGCCTCATTTACTTCTCTGCTTGTCCTCCTGGTTGATCATGCCTCATTGCCTTGCTCTTCATATTGATGTAATTTGTCTCTGTTGACTGGAAACTGTAATCTGACATGTTATGATTGTATTTTCTTGTGGGGTACTGGGCGGTTTTTATTTTGCTCCATGTACCCCAGATATATGTATATACTGTACACTGTGTGTTTTGCTTGCTAATTGGTTGATCTCTTACGTGTTTAGCTTAAGTTTGCGTGTGTAGTTTTAAGGTTATATGTGCCATTTAAGACTGTATACACCATTGTACCTATCCAATTTCGTGTAATATTCTACTTTAGTAATGTTGAGTGGTTTTGGGGAACCCTTCCCCGTCGTGCCGGGGACCTCCCCTAATCTTTCTAGTCTTAAGTCTTTGATGTGCCTTAGGTTTAGTGTTTTTCTCACATGTAAGAGATTCCCTCATTAAAACTGCTTTCGTAATTTATGTTTTTTCTTCAGATTACCCAGTTTCCTCGTAGTTTGCAGCCTTGGCATGATTCTCTGTCACTATTTCACCGGCTGACACAGGACTGGACTCAGAAAAGGGATTTTGACAAAGGAAAAATCTATTTCTGAGGAAGGTCCCGTGTCACCCAGTGACCCTCCCCTGACTCACCTATGGCTCCCCCTTTTTTTCTTGCACATGCCAAGTCTGGGGTTAGTGCTAGCATGGAATGAGGTAGGTGGCGCTGGTGTCGCCGTCCTGGCGGGGTGTTGAGTGTAGGGGCTGTAACGGCTCACCGCTCTGTTCGGGGTTTTGATAGGGAGAGATCTTTTGAGTATGTTTCCGTGGTAGTGGTATTTCACTCGCCCTTCGTTATACCGACGTCTTCCTAGAAGACGCTCGACTGGGGTAGTAACCCCAGCTTTCCTGAAAGCTCTTTTTCTCTGGTATATCTAGCATATTATACCTAGAAATTCGTGCTGTAATGGAATTTCACCGGGTGACACGGGACCTTCCTCAGAAATAGATTTTTCCTTTGTCAAAATCCCTTTATTACATTTTTTTTTTTTTTACAATTTCTGGTTTGCAGTGCCATACAAGCAATGAACAAAATTGTCAATAAACCGATCTAAAATTTTTTTAGCACTAACACTTCAGGATATGTTTATTTAGACATAAAACTGTTGAAAAAGGTTAATATCTAAAATTTGATAATTCCTTGAAATTTTGGCAGTCGGTACACCCTTTAAAGCATTGTATGCTGAGGGTAAACAGGTAGGCTTATGGCAGAGTCCACCGCTCTTTGCAGCAAAGCCCCGCCCACTACACGCCAGTGATTGGTTAGCTCTCGAGGGGTGAATGACGTCACACTAGTTAGCAGTCCAAATGATTACCAGAACGGATTTGACTCCGTTCGGTCATGTTGAGCGTCATGCATGAAAGATGACACCACAGATTTGAGTTCCCGGAGTTGTGAAGTCTGCAACTGATATCTCCGATAAAAGATATACTAAGCTATATATCATTTGGAAGATCTTAGATCATTTAGTCTGCGCATTTTTTTTTTAATTTATCATGCGGAGCCTAAATACACAAGCATCTTGATTTTTTTTTTAAATTGGTGTTGGCCTACATAAGCGATCCCACATAGGCCACATTAATTGAAATTAAGCATAGACTTACGCAGCCATGTCAAATGTTAATATCATTGAGAGATTAGGCCTACACGTCAATTTCTTATATTTTGAGGCAATGACAGGTCATAGGACTACACATCAAATTCTTATATTTTGATGCAATGACAGGTCGTTGACCTACATATCAATTTCTTATATACTGAGGCAATGACAGGTCATAGGACCACACAGTCTTATATTTTGAGAACATGACAGGGCATGGACCTACACATCAATTTCTTATCGCAAATAGTTTTCTCCCCGTATCTGCTGGAAATAGAGTAACTTTTAATTAATATAGTACTTTCAACTCCACGATACATAATGCATAATATAAAGTGGAATGTACACGTATAAGCAAGTGCACATGCACAGACATGCGTAGATGGCCATAGTATTGTAACGCCACTTATACCACAGAGAATAAAAGTAAAACTTATGGGCACGTAGCCAATGGCACACACAGATCAATCATACGACCGTCTCAGCCTTACACACAACTATCAAACTGCTCTCAATGAAATATATTGAAAAAATATTTACAAAAGGGATAACAAATTATATTACTCTGATGAGTAAATATAAGGCTGCTGTAGCATTTCCGTGAAAATGAAGGCTATGGTAAGAAGGCATCACAAGATGCTTAACGAAATAAGAAAAAATAAATGATAGCTGAAAAAGTTATGTATGAGAGGATCCAAACCAGTCTGCGAGTAGCCCATGATATTCATTTGCTTTTGGGGGCATTATTATAGGTTACACTGTTGGACAAAAGGATACATGAACCAGTAAATATTCTCTCTCTCTCTCTCTCTCTCTATTGTTAGGAGAATATTCTAGCGTAGACTATATTCATAAAGATCTCAATTACTTTTAATTAAAACAAATGACTACATTTCAATTGACAAGAGTAGGCAGATAATTCTTTACACCAGTATTTCATGAATAGGCCTATCTTTATTCTGCAATGTTAGGTCACCATATGAAAAGTTTTCGAAGACAAAACTACAAGCACCATAAAAAAAATATGAATAACCACAATAAAGCGACTGAGTATAAGATAGGCCTATAATCCAAACACCATAAGCTGCATAAACCAACAAAAAGACATAGGACATATTAATAGGTCTACGTCCATTTTTATGATCCTGTTATTTCGAAAGAAGATAACATCCTTAAGAAAATTCTCAGCAAATTATATCCAATACTACTCATACAGCCTATTATACAGTAAAACTTCAAGTTAAACATAGTCATATACAGGTTTTGTAGAGTGCAGTCACTGCTTGTCATCCCTCCGAATGTGTAAACAAGTGCAATGAAATCGATTTTATGACTGTTAAAATACAGTAAAATTTCCTGAAACCAATATGAAATATCAGTCTACATAGGTCTGAGAAAGTCTTTGTGTTTAAGTTTACAATGGTGAACACGACTGACAATATCAGACGGTAATTACTATTGCCCAGTGATTCAAGTGCACCGATTCGAATGCAGACATTCCCTGTGTCACCTCCGTATTCAGGTGAACCTCATTTACTAAACACAACACTGCAGCATCACGGAACACTCCTGACTTTGTTCATATTTTCCTCTTTTTTAACCACCTTTACTGAGATGTGTATTACGATTTTATTTCAGGGGATAATATAATGTTTCCTTTTGATAATCTGCAGACCATAATTTAGTTCGGTACAACAACCATTGCAATATTAATGAACATGAAAAGAGCCACAGATTAACCAACTTTTCGAAACTATTGCCAGCCAATTAGCTCTAAGGGATGGTCGTGACGTAAGCCGTGGGCGGGGCTTAACTGCAAAGAACGCTGGACTTTGCTATATCTACCCTACCACATTGTGTTTATAAGAGAGAGCTTAGGGGGGAGGGTGAAACTGTCAAATATGTCAAACCTAGCATTCTGTTTGGAGGTACATACATGTCCGGTCGATCTAAACTACCCACATATTTTAGATATGGTCTAATCCTAAAAGACGTACCTATACAGTAAATATAATTTCAAAATCATCTTACAACACAGGAAAATATACGTAAAATATACGCCCAGTGCATTACATACGACATGAGCAGAATAATGCAAAAAGTTACATAGGCCAAAGAGAACGTACGTGTCTGAATGATGGGGGATACGTAAGAGTAACAGTTGTAGGCTTGAACTTAATTTTGCAACATGACTTAAAATGATATTAGGGTGATCTAGGATGATAGTCTGAGGTATATTTTTGTCTGAACTGTCAAGTTTGGTGATGAATTGTTAAAATGGGCAGTTACAAGCATTTTAGGGGTGTATATAGCCTACTTAAGAGTAACACTAGTAGGAGAGTGCTGTAATGTAAGGTTACTCTGGGTGTTTTGGGATGATGATTTGTGGTGTATTTTCTGTTTGAAATTATATTAAATTGTTTTAGTATGATAATTCAAGGTACAGTTTTTCTTTGAACTATCAAATTAAGCAGTGAAACGTTAAAATAGGCAGTTATAAGCATTTTAGTTTAAGGGTACAAGATATTTGGCAGTTGTAAGCCAGTTATAAGCATTTTTAGAGGGGATTTTTGCATTTCCATGATAGGTTCTGGAACCTATTCCCACATAGAAATGGGGGAGCACTGTACAACTATATCTTTCAGTATAGTACTTACTTGATTTTCAATATTTTTTAAAAAGACACTCTCTAAAGCCAGAATTCTATCACGGAACCTCTTCTGCAATGCCATGTTCAGTCGAAGGGCTGAATCAAGTGACTGAGGCAAACTAAGGAGCTCACGGACTGAATCAACTCTTCCTATGTCACCAGCCTCAGTGCTTCCTATTCCTGCAGACAAACGTACTGGCAAACCTAATGCTGATTCTGATCCTTCTGATCCACCTGAAAAAATTAGAAATTGGGGTCTGAACTGCAAAACAAAAAATCAATCTACATGTGAATGATTAATAAATAATGTACCACAGACTCTACATGTAAAGGAAATTAAAAAATGGCACCCACATAGTTCAGAAGCAAAAGAAATTATTATTCAGATAAAAGTAAAATGGTCCTACATCTAGGTCAGATGCTCAGCAACGAGCATTATTACTATACTATCGAGAGGTGCATGCTACGCTGCGCAGGGACAGGAGGGCACTTGAAGGACTCCCTGCTTAAATGCACACTGAAAAAGTTGTTAAATAACTGGATTAAAATGTATTCTTGAAGACATTCCATGACTCCAAGATCCTTTGAAGCAGTTTTAAGCTCTTGGAGCATTCCTGGAGAAATGCCCATTGCATTATGTCTTCTTAAATTCTTCAAGACTCCAGGATCCTGTAAGGCCGTCTTCAGCTCCTGTTGGATCCGCTTCCCCCGAAGAAATCTTCGAAGCCTTTCGTCTCTAGGAAGGACCAAAACCCACTCCTCCATAAAAAAAATCCAAAGGCTTCAGAGCCTGGAGATCATCTTGAAGCCTTCAGAGGCCCAAGAGGCCTCTGGAATTCATCTCCAAGAACATGGGCTTCCCCTAAAGAAATCTTTGAAGCCTTTTGTCCCCGATTTCTTCTCCATAAAAAAAGACATTTTCATAATAAAATTAAGCTTCATACATACTTACCAGGTAACTGCATACCTAACATTTCTAAACTGCGTGCCAACTTCTTAAAAATTTGCGATAATGTTTCTTCTGTTTTCGTCTAGGTGACAGCTCCCACCCATTATCGGGGAACATGCAAAACAACCTGACAGGTAAGCTCAATTCATTTGTGCCCTTATGTCCATAAGAGGGGAGGGCAGATTCTGATTCTGTAATTACTTCGTAAGTATATTTGAAACTTAATTTTATCATAAAACGTAATTTTTGTATAAGTAACTTACCAAGCAATTACACAGCTGAATCCCACACTGAAAGGAGGTGGGATACATGGACATATTTTACTCCAAAACATTGAAGCATGGTAATGACTTTGAAATAGAAAAAATTTGCCAGCACTGACTGCAATGCTTCTTGTTTTCTTACCTGGTAAGAGAGCTACTGCAGGTGAGTACTGCCTCTGGTTGGTGCTCATCTTAACCTGTAGTGGCGTGGCTGTTGAGCCATGGGTCGCCTCTACTTAAGTGGGAGCTTTGCAGCCAAGGATATGTCTGATGGCAGCAGAGAATATAAAAATGTGCCCTTGCCCTGGCCACATTACCAAGATTAAAAAACCAGACCGCTGTCACCTACTCTGAAAGCACTTGCAAAAAATACCACAACCTATCCAGTAAGACTGGTGTATACTCCAGGTACCTTGTACCCCAAGGCTCCCCAAACTCAAAAACCCTACACCAAGGCAAAAAGATAGGAGAAAAGGTGCTTCCTATAAATCCTCACCCAATAGTATGCCAACCACCGATAACAGCCCCAAGGTACTACAATCATCGAACACTGTTTCCACTTCCTTCAAATAGTGAGAGGTGAAAATAGACCTGCACTTCCAGTACGTAGACTGAATAATGGAAGTCAAGGAAATATATGTCTGAAAGCTACAAGGAAATATATGTCTGAAAGCTAAAGAGGTTGACACCGCTCTAATATCATGAGCTCTCACTTTAAAATTTGGTAAAATGTCCTCCTGGATCTAAGAATGTGCCTCTCTAATCATATCCCTCAGGAAGAACGACAAGGCGTTCTTTGACAGAGGATGAGAAGGGTTCTTAACTGAACACCAGAGGTTACTAGATGGACCCCTGACCTTTTCTGTCCTATTTAGACAGTATCTAAGAACTCTGCCTAATCTGATAAACATCTCTATGGATGACAGAGTCCCCAGTAAGCTCATCCATTGTTGAGCCGAGCAAGACGAAAGGGCTAGTAAATTGCATACTGTCTGAAAGCAGTTGGAAATTCTCTTGGGAGGTAGAAAAGCCTGAAAAATCAAAGAGTTCAGTCATCCCCAAATAGAGGGTTTCTTGCAATGGAGTCAACTAGGACTTCTGAAGATTGATAAGAAGGCCCAGCTCTGGGTAAGAGGAAGAATCTTGTGTTAGTCCTTCATGCACTTGTCCTTCGACGGGGATTGAAGCAGCCAGTACTGTCTATGTAAAGACTGGCATTGATCCCTACTAAGTGGAGCCATTTTGAGAGAGGAGCAAGGACTCGAATAAATACTTGAGGAGCTATACAAAGGCTGAAGCAAAGGGCCTGAAACTGGCACACCTTGTCCTGGATGACAAACCTTAGATATTTCCTGGGAACTGGATGGATAGGAATGTGAAAGTATGAGTCCTGCATGTCTAAGGTTATCATCCAGTCACCCTGGTGAATGGATGAAAGGACTGAATGACGTGTCTCCATTTTGAATCTTGTCTTCAGGACAAACTAATCGAGGGCACTTACATTGAGGACTGGTCTCCAAACCCCCACCATGCTTTCGGTACCACAAAGAGTCGGTTGTAAAACCTCTCCGTGCTGGTGTTCTCGACTTCCTCTATGGCCCTTTTCTGGATGAGGGAGGAAACTTCCTCCAAAAGGGCCGAATGTCTCTCACAGCCTACCGAGCACGCTGTCAACGGGATGGGAGGAGCGACTAATGGGGAGCTCTCCAGGAACGGGATGAGGTAGAACTCCTTCGGAACTTTAATGAGACAAGGGTCCGCTCCTCTTTTCAGCCACTTCTCCCAAGACTCTGGAAGTCTGGCTCCTACAGGTACATGAAGGACTTCCTTCTCACATTTTAGTACTGGCTTGGTGCTCTAGAACTTCCTACACGAAAGGGTGTTGCTGGAGGGGTGAGGTAGTCCTAGTTTGAAAAGCAGTTGAATCCTTGGAATGCCTAGATGACTGGGCCAACAAGCCTTGTGTAGATTTCTTCTGCAAATCTGATGTAATTCCCTTAACTGTGTCCTGAGGGAAGACATGATGCTGGTCTAAGGGCAAGAACAAAAGGGCTGATTTCTGAGTCTGGGTAACTCCCTTAGGATAAAGGAGCACCAGAGCTCTCTTTTCTTAAGCACTCCGAAGGTGAACAAAGTGGTATGTCTTCTCTCAGGTTTAGGGGAGTATGACAGTGATCTAGGTCTAAGAGAACCGATGGGACGAGTAGCCACCTCCCACAATTCACTGTATTCACTACTATGTTAAATTCCTTGTTATGAAAGGGTCAGAAGCAATGGACCCAGGTGAGGGAGTAGATGGATTAAAAATAGGAGGGCTAGTAGCAGGAGAAAAAGCAGGAAGGGGGGAGGAAGGAATAGTAGTTATCTTCTAACCTAGCATAGGGTAGAAGTCTAGCTTAAGGGAAGCTCGTTACTCGGCTCTAGAGGCCGCTTTCCTTTTCCTATCCCTCTCTCAACTCGTCTAGTTGAGATTTAAGTGCCTTCTACTCTTGCTAACCATTACATTTAGCATAAGTTTTCTCCCTGGTATATTTATGCCCGCTACATTTACAGCAAATTGTATGAGAACCATATGAAAATGTCATTAATTTGGTTTTGCAACTTTCACTACAATAGTGAAACGAGGCGAACTTGAATCAGACAATAACCAACGAACTAGAAAAAAATGATCCTGTAAGCTAATAAAGCTTGAAGGCTCCTCAAATAAGCGATAATACTTCATGAAATCCAGCCATACAATAAAAAATCAGTAAACAGAAGCTGCAGCAAACCTCTGATGTTACTCAAAAGCCAGCAGAAACAGAATGAGGTTTTCTGCTAAGTCGTTTCCAGTACTCCCATTAGTGGGTGAGGCTTGTCACCTACACCAAACTATTGAGGTGCTACTGCAATTTTTTAAATGATGGCTGCTGCCTGAGTTGAAAGTATAACTATGTAATTACTTGGTAAGTTACTTATATGAAACCCAAAGGCTATTGCGCCTGGAGATTTTCTTGAAGCCTTGGGAAGCCCCAGAAGCCTTCGGGATTCCCAGATTCCCCACTGTCACCCCAGGGAGGACAAGAAAGAGCCACTTGGAAATTATTATTATAGATAACTATTTTTAAACAGCAGTTTAACAAAACCACTGAGTCACAATTCTGGACTTATGAAGGGCTTGTCAAAATATAATTTTTCATAACAGTAGAGCGACAGTCGCCTTCACTGCCTACAAAAGTTGTTATGCCTTTTACATTTTCATTCCTTTGCTTTGGTTTCTTCCTATTTACTTCTCCAACATCTTCAAGTTGCATAAAAAGAATTAAGTTACAGGGTTAAATGAGATTAGACTCAAGGTAGCAGATGAAAAGATGTAAAGCAATGTTGCTAGGTTCTACGAACCTCAAGTACTGTATTGCTTGCTAGTGCTACATAAGATGCAATGCATTATTATTATTATTAATGCAATATTACTAAAGTTAATTAGGTCACTTTTCTAAGCCATGAAGTTTGACTTAAGGATTTGTACTTAAGAAGTGAAAATGGAGCAGGTAAAGTGAATGATGTTGGAGAAGTAAATAGGAAGAACCAAAGCAAAGGAATGAAATGTAAAAGGCATAATAACTTTTGTAGGCAGTAAAGGCTACTGTCGCTCTACTGTTGATTAACATACGCTAATATATTGTGTCAGTATCAGGCTTAATGTTTGACAATTTCCATAAGTGATTTCCATGTCCTTTAAGTTGTGAGACTAAAAAACAAGGTTAGATTTCCACTGCACTTCATTGAAAATGTTTTCCAGTAACAATAAAATTCACAGATGTAGCCAAAGCTTGTATTCATATGCCTTTACCTTGAGAACAGGTAGAAAAGGCTTGTATAAATTACTATGAGCTTGACAAACTGAAGAATGAATAAAGAAAAGACAAGGCACTTTTAAACATAAGAACACTTGGATTCTTAACACTGCAGGATAAATTGTGTACCTTTCCTCATAAAGGTTTAATTCTGCATATACTGTATAGACCTTCAGGGCTCTGACTGGGTATAAAAAGGCCTCCTCTTCACACACCACTTGCTAAGTCCAATTTGGAATAATGAGAGGAATAAGGGACAAATTTACATTTCACACTGATTTTTGTCCAAGAAAAGTGGCAAAAAAGACAGGACTGCATCACCATTAAAAAATTCAAGTCTTGCAAAAGACTTGGTCCCTCCCTGTTTACTGAGGTATGAGGTGGTCACCGTGTTGTCTGAAAAAACTACTATTGTCTTCCTGGAGACTAAATCTGCTGCTTGAATAAGGCTCCTTCAAACAGCCGAAAGTTCTAGGTCCTTTATATGGAGGCCTCTTTCCTTCTCAGGCCAAAGCACTGACATTTCTAGGTTTCTTAGAAGGGCTTCCCATCCCACTTCCGATGCCTCTGCATACATGATATCAAGGCTCCTTACATCTGGGGGATGCCTGTCAGAAGTAAAGGTTCGTTCTTCCACCAGCTAAGAATAATTTTGATACTTGATAGACTTCAGACTCAGAGTATCTGGGACCGAAGACCTGTCCCAGCACTCATTCAGACGGAACAATGAACTTCTCCAGTAAGGACATGTTTCCAAGAAAAAACAACCATTTCTTAGCAGGTAACTCTACTTATATCACTGACAGAAAAAGACAAAAACTCTGAGACTACTTCATTCCCAAATAGGCTATCACTTGGGAGGGAACCAAATTGATTTTGGAGTATTTATTAGTATTTCTAACTTCATAGGAAGGTTGAGGATCAAACCTTCCTAGATAGAGGAGAATTCTGGTTAAAAGAGTGACACCACCTGGACACCAGTAATAGCACCCTTAAGAACACCTGTTGTGCTGTGCACATGCCAAAGCACAAGGCTCAAAATTGAAAAACTTGGCCACTCAAAACAAAGCAGGGGAACTTGAGAAATAGGATGAATAGGGACATCAGAGTAAGCTGAAATCATCCAATCATCCTCCTGGATGGATGCTAGAACAAAGTGAGGTGATTCTATGGAAAAAGTACGAAGATTTTGAGGAATATCCAAAATAGGTCTCCACCCTAACTTTGCCTTTGGAACTAGGAAGACAGGGTTGTAGAAACCAACGAGATATCTGTCACTTGTTCAATGGTCGACTTGACTAATGATTTTGTGACTCCCACTCAGAAGTCTCAAAACCCCTCCAAATTGAGGATACATAGGGAATGCCACTTGAGATACTGCTAGAGGCAGATTTTCATGAGGGAAGCAAGTACCCCTCCCTGAGTACCTCCATCAACCAAGGTTCTGCTTAAGAAGCCTTGCCAAATTGGCAGAAGAGAGTGAATCTCCCACCTACTAGGAATTGAGGGCAAGATGAAGTATTTGACTGGTCTAGAAGAAGTAAGCTTCTTCTTAAGATATAATTTCCTTGTGGAATCTCAAAAGGGCCAAGTCTCAGATAAATTATAACCACAACAAGTTGTCTGGTCTCTTTCCTGGCTCTGTTGTCTACGATACTGTGGACCAATTAGAAGTCAAACAATGTAGATCCTGGCGGGGTGAGGATCAACATGGCCTTTTGCCCTAGAGTGATATTATTGGAAAAGGACAAGCAAAAATTTCCTTTCTTTTCAGAATGACACTAGCACAGGCAAGAGCTGTCTAACCAACACCACCTATAAAAGTCTGTTGAGACACTAGCACAGGCAAGAGCTGTCTAACCAATGCCACCCATAAAAGTCTGTTGAGACATTTTAAAAACTCTAAATTTAGTCTTGTTGCCTGAATGCTGATGTTCCACAGGAAACTCTTCGTTGGGGCGAGTCGGTAGAGCTGTGGACTAGCACTCGCTAGGCCCGAGTTCAAGTCTCCGGCCGGCTGTTGAAGTGTTAGAGGAATTTATTTTTGGTGATAGAAATTAATTTCTTGCTATAATGTGGTTCGGATTCCATAATAAGCTGTGGGTCCCGTTGCTAAGTAACCAATTGGTTCTTAGCCACGTAAAATAAGTCTAATCCTTCGGGCCAGCCCTAGGAGAGTTGTTAATCAGCTCAGTGGTCTGGTAAAACTAAGGTATACTTAACTTTTCCACAGGAAACAATAAACTTACATCTTTAACATTCTCCTCTTTAGCACCCAAGACATATCAGAAAAATCCATTAAAGGGCTTTAGCGAAGCTGCTCCACATTTGCAGACAGCCGAGAAGCCTTGGTTGATCCCTCCCACTTCCTTTTTGCAGGAATTCAGCATCTGCTGAGGGGAAAAAATGGAAAGATGGCATTGCCCCATGTGGTAAGACTGCTCGTCCATGCTTCAGAAGAGTAGAAGTGAAAAGGAGGGTCCTCAGATGAATAAGCCTTAGCTGTAAGTATATCCTGATTCACCTTTAACATAGCGTTAACACCGTTTGTCACAGGCCTGTCTAGCTAGGCATAGCTCTCAAAAGGGCATAAAATCCAATAGTAATGAATGATCTGAAATCCTGAAAATAAAAACTATGGACAAAATCAGGATATAACTCTGCACATCTGTCTAACAAAGAACAATAGACAAAAAAAAAAAAGTCATCTTCAAAATCAGAAACAGGGTCGGTTTGAGAAGACTAAGGTTGCATAGCAATATGTGGCTGCAAACTGGATGCATAAATTTAACCCACAATAGCCTTCAGTTTATCATCTACTGGCAGCTGTCTCAGGGGAGGAGCTTTGAGACAGATGTTGAAGGGAAACTTCCTGGGACACAAGCTGGTGAACTAGATGCACAAGACTTGAATCAGTCAAGTCACAATTGGTGTGTTGACAGATGTTCTGTGAGGTGTGAAACGCTGAGAATCTGGTGCTGAGCTGCCCTCACAGCCAACAAAACATGAACATCAGAGGCCTGTGAAGGAAAACAAAAAGAAAGGGATGGACCACTTTGTTCTGATGTAAAGCAAGGAGGTACAGTGCAGGAGGGTAATGCACCTGATGCACAGGTGAAACAAGAAGCCCTTGTATTCATCATGGAAAAACCTAGTATACCAACATAGATGGTTGAGAAAAAGAGCCCTAAGAGTATTGGAAGAGGTGGAAAAAAATAGTTCCAATACAGGAAAAAGCCACAGTGAAAGAAAATGGAGGCTGGAAAGAAATGTCTAGTGCCGTGAAGATATCTGGATAAGTGAAGATGGCAGGAAACCTACTTGCACTTTGCAAAACTGGTTAACTTTTCTGACTGAGGGTGGAGGCAACCAAGAAGGAAGTGACAGGTACATCCCTCCAACTGCCAGCACAACATGGTTCCCTCCTAAACAGCTCTCTCTGACAGTCACTGAACTAACACAGTATAAGCTTGGAGAGAAGAACCAGGGAATACAAAAAGAATGGTAGGCAGACTGGAAATAGACACAGGTGTGTAGGGTTGTTACAGAGTTCCAATAAGGCAAACATCTTTAACCAGTATCTACGAATGCTTCCTGCTTCTATCTACTTCTCTCTTATTCCTTTATCTAATACATGCTTTCACCGCATCAATAGGCCAATCATTACTCTTAGGACAACAATCCAAGTCACACAGACACAGGGCATTTCGTGTGACCATCTAGCTCAGTCACCAAACATTTTCCACATTAATCAACAATGCAATATCTAGCTTCAGAAGTTGCCTTACTTTATGACAAAGACATTCTCAACACAATGAAAGAACTACAGTACACCAAAAATCCTGCATAGTTTGAGAAATGCATCAAGCTTCTTGCTGGTGATGTAAACAAACTGGTGACGCATAGTAGACAATGCTACAGGTAATAAGATATTTAAGACACATCCATGAATATTGTAATTGTTTACATTTCATACAATAACACTCACCTGTGCTTAATGGAAGAGATGAAGTTTTCTGTGTAACAGACCCCATCCATGGTGACGAGGGACTTTTTGACTCATTTGCTGATAAGCCTACATCTTCAGCTATGATGCCTGCAACAAAATTCATAAAACAACTTAATTTTCTCCAGTTTCCCAGCCCACATGTCAGTCAATTAAATTCTACAGTGATATGCATAAATTGTGATAACCCTCAAAGTAAAACTGAAAACATTTTCATATTCTATTGATACAAACCTCTTATTCTATTTATGCTTTATGCCATAAAGATGCAATTAGACTGGTACTAAGTACCCCAACAGGCAAAGGAATCCTGGAATTTTTTTACACCTCTACCCCACTGTCTTACATGGATCAAAGTTCAATTTGTAAGCTTAGCTACCTAAGCACTTACTTGTAGCATCCTATCAGAGGGGCTGGGAGGAAGGAAATTACAGTGTAAGAAATCTGCACTAGAAGAGCACAGATACATAAAAGTTTGTAAGCTACCATACAACAAACCTCTAATTTGCTATACTAAATCACTCAGGGAAGAGATGGTACTTGCTATTCAGATAACATTTCTTCAAACAGTGTCAAGATTATAATAACAATAAAGGGATTTTGACAAGGGAAAAATCTATTTCTGAGGAAGGCCCCGTGTCACCCGGTGAAATTCCATACTAACACGAATTTCTAGGTATAAATTGCTAGATATACCAGAGAAAAATGATATTTTAATAATAAAATAAGGTTTGTTCATACTTACCTGGCAGATATATATATAGCTGTATTTCTCCGAAATCCGACAGAATTTCAAAACTCTGCGCACACGCAGTGTGGCCAGGTGGTTAGTACTCATTCCCGCCGCTGGGAGGTGGGAATCGGGAACCATTCCCATTTTCTATTCAGATTTTCTAGTGCCACTGTCTCAAGAGGGGAGGCGGGAGGGCACTAAAAGTATATATATATCTGCCAGGTAAGTATGAACAAACCTTATTTTATTATTAAAATATCATTTTGTTCATGACACTTACCTGCCAGATATATATATAGCTGAATCCCACCGTAGGAGGTGGGAAGAGACAGAATAGGATTTAGGGAACAAATAAATGTAGGCGAATGATGCCTTGGTTCCTTACCTGTTAGCATAGCTGACTTCGAGGTTATCTGTCACCCAAGCCTGCTTCTGCTTATCCAGAGTCTCCAGCAAGGTAGGGACCTATAAAGCTGGAGAGATCCAGATGACCTGTCCAAGGGGGCGTGACCACAATAGGACTAGATCATGTGACCATACAGAGAGGGAGAAGGAGCAACGACCAACCACCTGACCGCCCTATCTAAGGTAAAAAACCTAGCATAGGCTAAAAAATTGGGACGTCCACCTCAATGGCCACCCAACAACCAAAAATAAACAACAACAAGATTAAAAAATACTACCTAACCCCTAAAGGATAGGATGAGTATTGCCTTCTTCTCCCAACATTGTGTCTGCGGAAACGTATGGTCCCAGCGAAGAGCAGTCTTCAAATGTCGTCTTCACATCCCGCAAGTAATGCGAAGCTTAACACTGAATTACTTCTCCAGAAGGTAGCACCAAGAATATCATTCAGAGACATATTCTTTTGAAAGCCACCGAAGTCGCGATAGCTCTAACTTCATGAGCTTTTACTTTCAGAAGTCTCATGTCACCTTCTAGGCAGGAGGAATGAGCCTCTCGAATAGTACTTCTTAAAAAGAATGCTAAGGCATTCTTGGACATGGGAAGATCAGGTCTCTTCACCGAACACCACAGATTGTCCGATGAGCCTCTAGTTTTCCTTGGTCTTGGCTAAGTAGAACTTGAGAGCCCTGACAGGACACAAGACTCTTTCTGACTCTTGCCCAAGTATCTCCGTCAAACCTTTGATTTCAAAAGATTTGGGCCAAGGGTTTGAAGGATTTTCGTTCTTGGCTAAGAACAAAGGATTTAGGGAGCATACAGCATTAGGACCCCTAAAGCCAATATGTTTGCTAATTGCTTGCACTTCACTAATCCTCTTAGCAGTCGCCAGAGCCGTTAGGAAGACAGCTTTCTCGAAATCACGTTCTTGAGGGAAGCCAGAAGAGAGAGGTTCAAAAGTACTAGACATAAGAAACTTCAGGACAACATCCAGATTCCAAGAAGGTGTCCTGAGTTGAGGAATTTTGACAGTCTCGAAGGATCTCAGTAGATCGTGAAGATCCTTGTTGTCGCACAAGTTCAGGCCTCTGTGCCTAAAAACTGCCGATAACATACTTCTATAACCCTTAATAGTCGAGACTGCCAGTTTATTCTTATGCCTAAGATAAAAAGGAAGTCAGCTATTTGTGGTACAGAGGTCGTGGTCGAGGAAACTCCTTTACTCCTGCACCATCTCCTAAAAACAGACCACTTGTACTGGTAGAAATTATTCGAAGAAGGTCTCCTGGCATTGGCGATGGCCTTTGCCACAGCTCTCGAAAAACCTCTTGCTCTGGCCAGCTTTGAGATAGTCTGAACGCAGTCAGACTCAGAGCGGGAGGTTTTGGTGGAACCTTTCGAAATGCGGCTGCTTGAGAAGGTCCACCCTCAATGGAAGCGTTCTTGGAAAGTCCACTAGGAAGGACAGGGTCTCTGGGAACCAATCCGCTGCTGGCCAGAAGGGGGCTATTAAAGTCATCCTTGCTCCTTCTGACGTTGCAAACTTCCTTATCACTTCTCCCAGGATCTTGAAGGGATCGGGGAAAGCGTAAAGGTCGAGGCCTTTCCAGTCCCAGAGGAGGGCGTCTATGGACGCTCCTGGGTCTAGGACAGGAGAGCAATAAAGGGGGAGTCTTGCCGTCCTGGGCGTGGCAAAAGAGGTCCACTAGAGGACGTCCCCATATTCTCCACAACTCTAAACATACCTCCTTGTGAAGAGTCCACTCGGTCGGTAGCAGCTGATTTTGCCGACTGAGAAGGTCTGCTCGGATATTCTCCACTCCCGCAATGAACCTCGTGAGAATAGTGACCCCCGAGCATGAGTCCAGAGCAGGATCTCCCTCGCTAGGATGAACAGGGAACGAGATCGAGTTCCCCCTGTTTTTTGAGGTACGCTAGAGCTGTGGTATTGTCCGAATTGACTTGGACAATTCTGCCTGCAACTTGGGCTTCAAGAATTGAAGAGCCAGAAAGATAGCACCCAATTCCTTGAGATTTATGTGCCAGGACACCTGTTCCCCTCTCCAGGTGCCTGACACTTCCTCCCCTCCTAGTGTTGCTCCCCATCCTTCCCTGGGACGCGTCGGAAAACAACACTAGGTCGGGGCTCTGAAGTTTGAAGAGAAACCCCTTCTGCAAGCTTTGAGGGGTCGAACCACCACTTCAGATGATCCTTGACAAAAGGAGATATCGTCAAAATCTCTTCCAGATTCTCCTTTCCCTCCAGTTCTCCGCCAAGAAAAACTGGAGTGGTCTGAGATGGAGCCTCCCCAGGAAACAAACTTCTCCAGCGAGGAAATGGTCCCCAGCAAACTCATCCATTCCCTCACCGAGCATGTTTCTTTCCCTAGAAAGGACTGAAACTTTTCTTAAGCAAAGCAGTTGCCGTTCTCGGGATGGAAAAGCTCGAAAAGCCACTGAATCCATCTGAATCCCCAGATAGACGATGGACTGCGTCGGGATCAGATGGGACTTTTCTTGGTTCACAAGAAGTCCCAGGGACTTCGTCAAATTCAGCGTCAAAGTCAGGTCCTCCAGACACTTCTCCCGAGAAGAGGCTCGTATGAGCCAATCGTCCCAGGTAGAATGACACCGAACACCCGCCAGGTGAAGCCACCTCGCAACATTTTTCATGATCACCGTGAAGATCATGGGAGCTGTGCACAAACCCAAGCAGAGAGCTCTGAACTGGAAGACTCGTCCCCCAGCACAAATCTCAGGTACTTCCTTGATTGAGGATGAATGGGAACATGGAAGTAGCGCATCCTGTAAGTCCAGAGAGACCATCCAGTCCCCTGGTCTTAAAGCCCCTAGAACCGACTGGGGCGTTTCCATCTTGAATCTTTCCTTTGAAATAAAGCGATTCAAGACGCTGACATCTAAGACTGGTCTCCACTCTCCCGACTGTTTCGGGACTAAGAAAAGCCTGTTGTAGAACCCGGAGAATCCAACTTCAGAACTTGTTCCACGGCTCTCTTCTCTAACAACTGCTCCAGGAGGTCCAAAAGAATCTGTTGCTTCTCTCGGTGGTAAGACGGCGACAGATCCCTGGGCGACGTGCAAAGGGGTGGAAACATGAGAAAGGGGATCTTGTAACCCTTCTCTATGACAGTTAGTGACCATGCGTCCGCCCCCTTTTGTTCTCCAGGCTCCGCAAAATAAAGAAGCCTGGCTCCTACAGGTGTCTGGAGGTGAAAGAAGTCACTTTTTCCCTAGGTTTAGAGGGGGCCGCTCCTCTAGTGAAACCTCTTCCTCGCTGGAGACGATCTAGAGGAAGAAGTTCCTCCACGAAAGGGCTTCTTCTTCCTGGAGGACAAAACTGAAGCAGAGAAGAAGAAGAAGGAGCTGGAGGACGCGTCTAGAAGAATGAGCCGACAGATCTTGCGTGGCCTTCTCCTTAAGACTTGCGGAAATGTCCCGAATCAAAGACTGGGGAACAGATGGTTAGACAAAGGAGCGAATAATAACTCTGCCCTTTGCGAAGGAGAGACAGACTTAGCTGTGAAGTCACAAAACAAGGCCCTCTTCTTTAAGAGGCCCGTACCAAAGTGAGACGCCAGTTCTTCAGATCCATCCCTAACTGCCTTGTCCATACAGTTAAGGACACTAGAGAGCTCCCCCAGGGTAATAGAATCCGAGCTTCGAAGCTTAAGATCTAAGGCTCCCAAGCACCAGTCCAAAAATTAAACACCTCCATGGTGCGGAAGAGACCTTTGAGATGATGGTCAGTCTCTGACAAGGTCCAAGAAACCTTAGCAGTAGGCAGATGAGACCTTCTGGGAGCGTCGACAAGACTGGTAAAATCCCTTGAGAAGAGGAAGGAACTCTAGGGCTGAGATCTTCTCCCGTCTCATACCACATACCAGCCTTGCCTGAAAGCTTAGACGGAGGCACAGCGAAAAGAGGTCTTGCCATGGGACTTCCGTTCCTCCATCCACACGTTGACTTTCTTGAAAGCCCTCTTGGTCGCCAACGAAGAAGTCATCTTCAAAAACCAGGCGCTCTCCTAGCTTTGGAAGAAGCTAACTGAGAAGGAGGAGAGAGAGGAGCAGAAGGTTTAAACTTGTCCCCGAACAAGTCTTTAAGCAAGCGGTCAAAACTTGATAATCGGAAGAAGAGGAAGCAGACGAGCTCGACTTCAGCAGGATCGAATCGGCAGACACCTCTCCGCCACAGCCGGAGAAGCAACGAGTCACCCAACACTTTAGGGAACGAAGGCCTTGAGGTCCAATACGAAGAAGAGATCTTCTTTTCTCAGACGAAATGGAATGCTCCGTAACGTCCTGAAGAGCAACCGAAGGGCGTCCTGAGGAGCGTCCTGGAGCGCCTGAAGAGCGTCGACACTGGCGTCACGCCCAAATACCGGAAGAGCGTCCTGTCGGCGTCCTGCACAGAAGCGTCCTGAAGAGCGGCTACCGGCGTCCACGGGAAGAAGCTCGCGGCGTCATGTTGAAGAGCGTCACGACGAGGAGCAAGAGAGCTAACAGGGCGACAAAGCGACGACACAGGCGAAGGAGAGACGACGAGCGGAGCAGGAGAAGGAGACTTCCTTGATCTTTTGACAGGCAAAGTCAAGTCCTTGCCACGACGACGAGGAGCAGAGTCCTTCTCTGCAATAAGAGAAGACAACTGCCGCTGCATCTCCAACAAAATCTTCTTAGAAGGAGAAGAATCATGTCTGGGAGGAGAGACAATCCTATGGGAAGACGATGGGCGAGGGGACGCCTTCTTCTTCCTCACAGGAGCAAGAAAGGTTCTCTCCTTAGAGCGGCTGGGCGCTCGAAACATCCTCATCAGACGAAATCCTAGTCCTCTTCTGCGGTGGAAAAGCTTCAAATAACTAGCCGACGAAGAAGACTGACGAAGCGTCCTCTTGAACACAGCTCCTCTTGAGAGGACGAGAGTCCTTACGAGAATTCCACCCCTTGCGAGGGGAGGACGCCTCGGAGGACGAAAAGCAGTCCTTGAGAATGCGCGCCGAAGCACGATCTCTGGCAGCCTGGGAAGCGACAACAGGACCTGCCGAAGGGACGTCAGATCGGTGGGAAGCCCCCGTAACCTTCTTGCGGCTTTCGACATGCCTTCTCCCTGAGTCCTGGGAGTCTGACAGCGGTCCAGGCCTAGAAGCATTATGGGGCCGATCTGACGCCCCCTCCACAACACTGGGGGGAGCACTACACTTCACAGCACTTTGGAGAGATGTCACTTTGTTCTCGAGCGCACGGATAGAACTCATGATCTGCGCCAGGGCAACCCTCCACAGACACAACATCGGGGCCCGAAGGCAAAACCACAGGGACAGGTGCAACATCAACTACGTTAGGGATTATCAGGAGAGGAAATAACCTGACTCTTGCACACACTCCTGGAGGAAGACCTCCTAACCCTGTCATGCTCCAACTTGCGAACATAAGAATCATAAGACTTCCAGCTCGCATCCGATAAAGGTTCACACTCCTTACATCGATCATCTATAAGACAAACATGCCCCTACACCTCAAACAAACCAGGTGAGGGTCTACCGAAGCTTTCGGTAGCCTCACCTCACAATCACTCATACAACATACACGGAAACTAGCAGAACTAGAACCAGACATAGTTAAAGAGAGGTCATAAGCAAAATCCACAACAGTCCAGAAAAAAATCCACAAGTCCAAGAATCAAAACCAAAAGTCAAGAGAATACTTAAGTGGGAATAAGCAAGTTAACGAAATCCAGAGGCGGAGGTACTGTAACAGATGTTAACAGTACCGGCGACAGAGAAAATCTGAATAGAAAATGGGAATGGTTCCCGATTCCCGCCTCCCAGCGGCGGGAATGAGTACTAACCACCTGGCCACACTGCGTGTGCCGCGAGTTTTGAAATTCTGTCGGATTTCGGAGAAATACAGCTATATATATATCTGGCAGGTAAGTGTCATGAACAAAAAGAGCTTTCAGGAATGCTGGGGTTACTACCCCCAGATCGAGCGTCTTCCCTAAGGAAGACGTCGGTATAACCAAGGGTGAGTGAAAGGATCACAACCACAGAGCTACACTCGATAGATATCCCTATGTCAAAACCCCGGAAGAGAGCGGTGAGCCGTTACAGCTCCCACACACAGGCGTTACAAGAGAAATTACACCAGCGCCACCTACTTCATTCAGGCAAGCACCATCCCCAGGCTTGGCATGTGCAAGTAGGGGGGGAGCGGAAGCCACTTCTGGGAGGGTCACCGGGTGATGGATGGATGGATGTATGATATTTAGGGCAAAAGCCCAGGCACTGGGGCCAACAAGGCCATTCAGCGCCGTAATGGAAAGAAAATAAATTATGTTCAAGTTATGAATTCATGAAGGAAATGATTAATAAATAAAATGAAGTGATGTGACCAATAAATAAGGGTATGAAGTTTAATGAATGATGTGCTATATGAAAAAAAAAAATTAATGTCATTAAAATTCACGTGATGTAATAAATTAAATAAAATTAAATATCGTTAAAAATTTTAATACACTTTAAAAAGAGATGATAGCAGAAATATCTGCTTCATCTCCCAAAATATCAGACAGGGATTTACCTGAAAATATCTCTCTCTTTGATTAAAATATCTGGGGCAGACCACCAGAATGTGCTCCACTGTTAGTGTGTCGTCACAGTAAGCACACTCTGGAGGGCTGCTTCCTTCTAAAATAAACTGATGGGTTAGGTCTGAGTGTGCCCAATCCTTAATCTCGTTAAAATAACCTCTGTTCGTCTGTCAAGCTGGAATGAGGAAGACCACGGTAGTACATTATCCCTAATATTTCTATATTTCTTATTATTGGCAAGAAGGGGAGAAGTCCACCTTTCTTGCCATTTACTTAAAACATAAGATCTAATGGGACCTTTTAGATCTGTATGAGGCATTTTCTAAAAAGAGGTTTCTGATAAAATACTAGCAGCTTTGCTTCCCTGTCTGCCATCTCGTTTCCAGAATCCCCACGTGAGAAGGGACCCAACAGAAAGAGACTGATTTATCGACAATATATACTTGAAAAAAAGCCACTCCTGAACTTTTTTCAATTAATGGATGAAAGCTATTAAATTTTTAATAGCTTCTAAGGTGCTTCTAGAGTCTGAGTATATGACAAAATTAGAGTCACTACTTTGAAAAACTAAATCTAGGGCAGACACTACGGCTGTTAATTGGCAGTAAATATTGATGCAGAGTCAGGTAATTTAGCTGTGAAGCTGTATCACCAAGGATAACAGCGCAACCAACACCACTATCTGACTTAGATCCATCTGTATAAATTTTTGTAAAATTAGTATGGGTAACATCGTGCTCTAAGAATTTTCCCCTAATCTCTTCTACAGTGCAGTCCTTTTTGTTAAACAGTTTCTTACATATTGATGCTTCTGGGATAAGCCATGGAGGATTTACAGGATATTCTACTTCCAGGACTTTCTGGGATTTAAGGTGATTATTCTAACATCCTCATTCAGTCGAATTTGGAATGGTTTACTCTAAGCTCTTGTACCAGAAAAACTTTGAGAGTCTGTTTCCTTTAGTGCTTGAAAGGAGGGATTTTTGGGAGCACTTTTCATTCTAGCCATGTATCGCAACCCCTAGCTCTTGCCTTCTTAGATCTTGGGTAAATGATCTGTGTCGACATAAATGCTTTCAACAGGCGAAGTTCTAAAAGCCCCTGAGCATATTCTCAACCCCATGTTGTGTACAACATCCAGTTCCTTTAGCTTGGTTTTACAGGCTGAGGAATAAATCTGACAGCCATAGTCTAACTTAGATCGACACAGAGAGTCATATAGCCTCAGAAGGGATTTCTTATCAGCCCCCAACTAAATCCAGAGACAACCTTTAAAATATTCATAGATTGTTTAACATTAAACTTTAGGCATTTATGTGGTTAGCCCATGTTAATTTATGGTCAATAGTCATCCCCAGAAATTTAACTTCACTCTCGTAAGGAAGGATGGACCCTTTTAAACTAAGTGTGGGAACCTCTTCCGTTGAGGCACCTGGTGAATCTTACTGCAACTGTTTTGGAAGAGGAGAATTTGAAACCATTCTCATCAGCCCACTTAGTAATAGCATTAATAGACCTTTGCAAATGTTTACATACGGACAAGGAATCATATCCTGTGCAGTATATTGCAAGGTCATCGACCAAAAACGAGCATTTAACAGGGGGCGAGATTTTTTCAATCACACTATTTATTGCCACTGAAAAAGTGTTACACTTAAAACTTTTGCTTCCTTGGGAACTCCTTCCTCCTGCATAAAAGGTTGGGAGAAGGAGTTTCCACTCTTACCTTAAAAGTCTGTCTGATAAAAGGAATATATAAACCTGACCATTCTTCCACATATGCCCATCTTGTGCAATTGTTTCATGATGCCAATTCTCCAGGTAGTGTCATATGCTTTCTCCAAGTCAAAAAAATATGCCAATGGTCTGACACTTTTTGAGCGAATCCTTGCTGGATTTGGTTGGTCAGCCTCAGCAAGGGATCAAGGGTGGAGCGGTTTTTCTGAAACCAAATTGAAATGGCGATAGAAATCCTTTGGTCTCCAGGTGCCAAACCAGTCTAGTATTTATCATTTTCTCCATCAGCTTACATACACAGCTGGTAAGAGCTATTGGTCTATAGCTGGTGGCTTGGGAAGCATCTTTATTAGGCTTTTAAGGAGGGACAATTATGGATATTTTCCAGTCCTTGGGTAAAATTCCAGTTTCCCATATTTTGTTTACAATCTTCAGTAAATATTTTTGGCATCATCTGGGAGGTGTTCTTCAGCATTTCATATATGATTGTATCCTCACCTGGAGCTGTGGATTCACTTGAGGAGAGCGCCTCACGAAGTTCTCTTAGGGAAAATTTGTAGTTGTATGGTTCAGATTTTCCTGAATCAAACTTCAGACACATTTCAGAATTCCTAATTCTTTGAAATTCTGGACAATAATTGTTAGGGCTGGAAACTTTAGAAAAGTGTTTTCCTAGCTCATTGGCAACTTCAGTGGGCTCTGTGATTAGAGTGTCATTTATTTTTAATGAGGGCAATGGTGCCGCTACAAATTTTCCACTCAGTTTCCTTATTTTTGCCACACCACTCTTAGTGGGGTCTTGAGTTTATTCCATTAATATAAGTAAAGCCAACATTCTCTTTTGGCTTTCTTATAAAAGTTTCTTTCTGCTTGGCTAAAGCACGTTTGTAGATTAATTTAGACTGAGGAGCCACTAGTTTTGTAACGTCTAAGCATTTCCTAGTCACTTTTCTCAGAATACCACATGTCTTATTCCACCAGGGAACTGCAGGTCTAAACGAGGTTTGCCTTTTGTTTTGGAATCGAGCTTTCAGCACTCTTCAAAGTAGATTCAATAAAGTAATCATAGGCATCTAGATGAGAATGAAAGGACTCAAACTCCTATCTAGATTGACACCCTTACTAAATTTATCCCAGTCTGAAAAGTCCTCTACCTTCCACTTAGGTAAAACTTCAGATGGAGCATTCAGAGCATATTTCAAATGGATCGGGTAGTGATCACTTCCATTTAAATCTTCATTAACAGACCAATTAAAATCAAGGTGGATACTAGTTGAAGAAATACAGAAGGTCCAGTGCAGAGAAATGATTATCGTGAATGTTGTGGAAAGTCATTGACCCATTATTATACAGGGTAACATCATTCCTGTCAATAAGGTCTTCGATTAATTTCCCTTTACTATCTAAAACCGACTTCCCCAAAGGGGTTGTAGGCATTAAAATCACCTAGCAGAAGTAAAGGAGCTGGAAGTTGGTCAATTAACGACTGAATATCTCCAATGTTAAAATCAAGGTCTGGTGGAAGGTATAAAAGAGCAGATTGTTATCCTCTTTTCCAAAATGACTGAAATGAGCGACAGCTTAGAGTGTTGTATTTAATTGTATTGTGGAGTGCTGTAGACATTTATTAATAATTAATTGCAGCACCTCCATGGGCACGATCACCAATTGGGGATATGATTTAAATATTGAATAATTTAGTCAGGATTATAAACAGAGTTGCCTAACATTGTTTCCTGTAGGCATATAATCCCTGGATTAAATTCATGCATTAAAACTTTAAGGTCTTCTGACGGGCTCTGAGACCTTTACAGTTCCACTGAAGAATATCGAGCAAGAATGCTAAGGTGGTAAAATGTGCTACTTCCCACTCCTTGGAGGGGAAGTACTGTTCCTAGGGTGGAGTGGGAAATTCTCCTTTTTAAGAGATTGTTTTCTTAATCCCTTTTCATCTGAATTGGTGTTCAGGGTCTTTGGTTGATCTTCATATTTTTTATTATGAACCTGATGTTCAGAATTATTGCTGTGGTTCTGTGCACCACTAATCCTATTTGTCTTAGGGCGGCAAGACTGAACTGAACTCAGATGTTTTTGTTCTGAAACTACTTTTGGAACCACCTTTCTAGGAGGAGAGATGTCTTCCAAAACACTGAACCCATTTGAAGTTTTTATTATAAAATTATCATTATTTGGGGAACTATTTCTTGTGCGTTTCTTGGTGTTTACAACCGTAGTTTTATTATTATTTTTGTTTGTGGCTGTGGCGATTGATGGCTCTGAACTAGCTCTATCTAATTGGGATTGTTCCTTTAGCTTATTTTGGTTTGAAGTATTTTCAGAATATTTTCCTGAATTATTGGCTGATTTTGGCACCCTTATTTTTGGAGATGAATCGACAGCTGTGGATGTGGTGTAAGATAAATTTTCTGTGCTTTTGGAAGTACAATTTTTGCTATTGGACTTCAAAGCACTTGCCTGAAAGTTTCTCACCAGTTTGGAGATTTTCATTACTATTTATGGTTCGAGAAATACCAGGTTTGTGATATCTTCTATCAGACACAGTTATTGGTGGCCTTACATTGTTGGAAGTTTTCATAAGTTTTATTACAGAAGCAAAACGTAGTGTTGGCACTTTTGTTTGCCCCCATTACCGCTGAAGCTTTGCTTCACTAATGCTAATATGCTCATTATCTGCCACTGCCAACACTTCTTGTTCAAATTTATATCTGGGACAAGCCCTAGAGTTTGGTGTGTGATCACCCTTGCAAAGAAAAAACAGTATCGGGCTGCTTTGCAATCATCAAAATATCATGCTCTGCAGAGCACACAGGACATCTTTTATTGTTATCGCAAGAGTTTTGAATGTGGCCATATTCAAAGCATTTCGACATTGTCTAGGGCTTCTTTTTATATTTTTAACCTGCATCCTCTCATGGCCAACAATGATGGTATCAGGTAGGTAATTGGAGGAGAAGGTTAAAGGATAGCTGCATCACCACCCAGTTTTTACATGAGATACACAAGGAGGGCATCGATGGAGAATCTCCTCCTCTTTAAAAACATGCAAATCTTTTGAGTAAACTACTCCTTTCAGTGTATTAAAAAATCTGTGAGAAGAAATAGATTCAATATTTCCACTTTCAGGAGGTTTAAAGTTAGCTAACAGAACTGCTTGAGTCTCATTTCCAGCTTTTATTAGAAGGTTCTTTCCATACCGTTTCAAATTTCCAATGGGAATGGAACCAACCTTGCTCTCAATGCAGTCAGCAGCTTTTATCAAATTTTTCCCTCCCTCCTTGTAGATAGCAACATGCCATAAAGGGGGAAGAGCTCTGGTACATGGGACTGGTCCATGTTCTTCAGCCTTTGGAACAAAGTCAAATGGCTCATCATTCAAGTTTTTCACTGAAAACACTTTCGTGCCGACAACTGAGTCATTTAGAATGTGGCCATGTAGTCTTTGTTGCAAAGTGCCTCACTAGCTTCCAAGGGAGAGGAAAATTTGATAAAAGCACAAAATGACTGCTTATCTTTTCTAGAATTAATTTAATTCTTTCCACTTTGCCGAATTGCTTCACTACACTGTATAAACATTCGTAATCTAATGATAAGTTTACATTAGTGCAATAAAGGACCCTATTATTTGAATCAAATCCACCAGATTTATTAACACCCTGGTGTCTCAGTGTTTGGTTCTGTCCAACAGCCAAGCCCGTATCCATGTTCATGCCAGAAGTCGTTGCCAGTGCCGTTAAAGTCGTCAGATCCAGGGGAGGGAGAACTAAAGCCAAATCCATAAGTTTAAACCAGTCCACATGCAAAGGTCCAAAAAGTGCACACCGACACCCAAGAGCTTTTTACAGACCCGACAGCATATCAAAAAGGACAAACTGGGCAGCTCTACTGCTCAGCTTCCCCACCCCAACACACTCCCAAAGCCCATGAAGAGACCCCAAGATGCCAAGCATGCACACATCAGACCACCACACACAAACTGGTTCATCCACCCACCCAAAACTGCTTGGTCATATCAAGAAAGTATCGTAGATCAGTCAGGTATTCGCATTCTCCACCAATGGCACAAGTGAGAGTTGACTCCCAACAGTCCACCCCATACCCTACCCTTTCAGGATAGCACCAGACTTGCAGTGGCCCAGGTATAAGCCAATCCGCCTGCTGGGAGTTCTGCCCCACTAATGGGGACTGACTCCCCACTCCAACCGGATTTTGGGCTTCGGACAAAAGCCAGGAGTCCCACCTCCAAAACCAGCCCCCTGGATTCCGATGGGCTGATCCCCAGAGATGGTTCCGCCCTCAAGATAGCAGTGGGAAAAATCCCATCACCATCTCTTAGGTCCAAACTATCTCGGTGGCGACTCAACCACCACAACTCCCACAATTAGCTTGAATGCGAAACCCCTTCCAAAACGATCCCTTCTCAGACTCACCTAAGCAGTAAAATTTTGCGAATGTGGAAATGTCCACGCCATTTAAACCAAAAACTATGTAGGATGATTCGTCAGGACCCGGGCCCAAAGGCCAGGGTCCTTAGCCCTCACCTCGTCAAGGCGTCCTACTGAGGGTTTTAGGTCACAGGGAGGTGACACTGGGGCCTTCCTCAGAAATAGATTTTTCCTTTGTCAAAATCCCTTTTCTGAGTCCAGCCCTGTGTCAGCCGGTGAAATAGTGATAGAGAATCATGCCAAGACTGCAAACTACGAGAAAGAAACAAGGTAATCTGAAGAAAAACACAAGTTATGAAAATAATTTTAATGAGGATATCTCTTCACATGAAAAATGAATATTAATACGAAAAGTACAGTAAACAACCTTAAAATTAGAGTAGAAAGTCAATACACCAAACAACATGGCAGGGGAAATACATCAAAAATACTTAAGACTATTAAGGCAAAATACATTCAAAAATACTTAAGATTAAGGAGTAAATATAAACTTATAACTAAACACAAGAGAGACATCTACAACATGAGAAAATATATATATGGGGTACATGGAGCAAAATAAAAACAGCCCAGTACCCCAAAGACAATCCAGAATCATAACATGTCAAATTACAGTTCCCAAATATAAAAAAGACAATAATAATATCAATATGAGGAGCAAGGCAGTGAGGCATGATCAACCAGAAGGGCAAGCAGAGAAGTAAATGAGGCAGGAGGGCGCGGGGGGGTAGGGGAAGGATAAAGGATGATGGTTAATTAAGGTGGGGAAATGACACTCCCCACAGCCACTGTAGAAAATTTCAGGGCTTCAAAGTGATTTTTAAATAATGGCGTTTAAACACTAGAGGTGATTTCAACCCGTGTATTTGGTAAGTTCTGAAAAATCCATATTATGAAAGTAATTAGTGGAAGTAGCTACTGCGCGAATATCATGAACCTTAGGAACTGAATCCGGGTTAGCTTGTTTAATGAAATACAAAATTTGTTGCCTTATTGCATTTAACGATAGAGTACCACCTACCACCTTTCTCCCTTATAAAAAGAGGACCCGACTTACACTGTGGAGTTCTTAAAAGGTAAGACTTTAAGATATAGACTGGGCATAAGGACTGGTCCTGTGGAAGGGGCACCACCTTCCAAGGAGACCACCTGTCTTGAGGGTCCTCATTTTTGGCTAAAAATCTATGATCAGGAGAAAGTCAGCCCTTCTTCAGGGCTGACTTAGCTGTGGTAATAGCGGCCGGGGCAAGGCCTTTTTCAAACAATGATCTAAAGAAGGTAACTGCTAGGTTAGTAGTCATGGTTTGGGCTTCAGATGTCTTCAAAAAGGAGGCCAATTTCTTGACTGCTGAGTCATATTGTCTGAGAGTAGAATCTCTCTTGTCTGATTCTGAAAACAGAGTGTTAACGGGGTCAATGTTTGCTCCCTTTTGAGCTGCGAACTTTATAAAGTCCATAAAACTAGGGCATTCTGAATTCTTGAGGAAGCTGACACAGTCTTGGTTTGTACTGTTTGGGTCAGTTTGGGATTGGGAATCCGAAGACTTCGCAACCCCAGTTCCTGAAGAAGAGGGAACCAATTGCTCTTCGGCCAGTACGGGGCTACCAGGGCTGGTTGACCTTTGAATGACCTGAGTTTGTGCAGTACTTTCAACAGCAAATTTATTGGGGAAACAGATAAATCTCCCAATTGTTCCAGTCTATGGTCATTGCGTCCTTGGCGTACGCTTGGGGATCCAGGTTCGGAGCCACATAACAGGGAAGCTTGAAGTTGCTCTCCGTCGCGAACAGATCCACTTGGAGACCCGGAACCGGCGGCAAATCCAATTGAATGACTCTCCGTCCAGAGACCACTCCGTCTCCAACGGAGTGGTCCTGGACAGGGAATCCGCCACCACATTCCGCACCCCTAGGTGGGTGGCTGACAGATGCCAGCTGTGCTTGTTCGCCAGGGAGAAAATAACTACCATAACCTGGTTCACTCGACCTGATTTGGAGCCGCCCCTGTTGATGCAATGAACTACCACGGCGCTGTCCAACACCAGCCTGATATGAATCCAGCTGGGGGCGGATTTTCTTTAGAGTTAGAAATACCGCCATAGCTTCCAAGGTGTTTATATGGAACCGTTGAAACATTGTGGACCACGTTCCTTGTACTTTTGTTTTTGAATACCCTCCCCAGAAGCTTAATGAGGCGTCCGTGTGAACTACCAGCGCCGGAGGGGGAAACTGGAGTGGAACTGTCTTGGACAGGCCACTGACTGTGGACCAAGGCCGCAGTCTTGTCTTTAAAATTTGGGAATGGAGGAGACCTTGTCTCTGAGCTTGACATTGGCTCGACTCCGCCACACTCTGTTTATGTCTTTTAATTTTGCTTTTAAGAGCAGGTCCGTCACTGAGGCAAATTGAAGAGAACCAAGGATTCTTTCTTGGGCCCGGCGGGATGCTGTTTTGTCTTTCAGGAATTTCCTGGTAAGGGAAGCTATCTCCTTCCGCTTGGGAGGCGGAGGGATAACGTGTAAGAGGACAGATCCCACTGGAGACCCAGCCACTGAAACCGGGACTCGGAGTCAGGCGGGACTTCTCTCTGTTCAGATGAAAACCTAACGACTCCAGGAAGTTGATGACCGTTCACGTGGCCTTCCGACATTCTAGAACTGTTGGAGCCCAAATTATCCAATCGTCTAGGTACGCTGCTTGGGATATCCCTCGGGACCGGAGTTACTGAACTACCGTGTCCGCCAGCTTTGTAAATATCCTGGGTGCAATATTTACACCGAAAGGCATGACCCCGAAGGAGTAGGCTTGATTCCCGAGTCTGAAACCGAGGAACGGAGAGAAGCTCCGCGCAACCGGGACGTGATAGTAAGCGTCTGAAAGATCGACAGAGGTGGTGACGGCTCCACGCGGAAGTAGAGTCCGTACCTGTGCTACCGTAAGCATGCGAAATTTGTCGCATTTTATGTAATGATTTAGACGCGACAGATCCAGGATCACTCTTTGCTGATCGGAGTCTTTCTTGGGAACAGTGAACAACCTGCCTTGAAACTTTAGGTGCCTTACTTTCTTTATTGCTCGCTTGTTGAGCAATTCCGCCACGTAGTCCTGTAGGACTCTTGAGGGTGGCTGGTAAAACCTGATCAGAGGAGGGGGGTCTTTGGTCCAGCTCCATCCTAGACCTTTGGACACAATGCTGTGTGCCCAAGGGCTGAAGGACCACTGGTCTCTGAACCAATACAGGCGACCACCTACCTGATTGTTCTCAGTGGGAGGGAGTGGGTTTGTTCCCTCTACCACGTCCAGGTTTACCTCTTGGGGCGGTGTTGGGCTTGCCTCTATAAGGGGGCTTTGACCTCTTCCCCCTTGCGCTCCTATTAAGGCCGTGAAAGAACCCACGGCCTTCATAGGTAGGGTTGTACGCTGGTGAAGCAACGTACGAGGGTGCAGCAAGGGAATGGGCTGGTTGGACCAGCACATATTGTTGGGGATGGGCTTTGAGGTGGAGGGCTGTGCAACTGCCGAGACCGGGACGGCTTTGACTACCGTCTGATGATGAGGCCTCTTGTGTCTCCTGAACCGTTTACCACCTTTAGTCTGGGGGCCGCCAGATTCTGGGGTCTTACGCTTATAGGCTGAGATACCCCAGCGAGAGCGAAGACTCTGGTTAGCTCTTGTAGCCTCCCTGAGTACACTGGCTACTTCTTCTTCTGGGAAGAGGTTAGGGCCCCAGATCGAGCTCTTCATGAGCTTGTTAGGCTCATGACATATGGTGGCTTCGGCAAAGATGAACTTTCTGCACTCAAGCTTAGCCATCATGAAATCAAACAGGTCTGTCTGAAACCCTGCTAACAGGGATTTAGCCAAGACCTGAAAGAAGGGCCTGTCTCTGCTCAGGAGATGGCAGTCGCTTCTGTGAGGCAGACGGAGTTCAATGACCGGGCTAGCCTAGTCCGGGCCTCAAATTCCGCCTTCAGCAGGGCTTCCGGGAGCTTAGGAAGCTGCTTGCTGAATTGGGTTGACGCACAGTAAGCGTCCAGCTTTCCCACAGTAAAAGTGGACGGAGCGTCAACCCAGAAATCCTCACCCTCTGGGAATACCAGGAATGTGGAGTCTGTCTCCCTTAGTTGAGGCAAGGGATTGCCGTCAAAGCACGCTCGAGCCGTAGCCAGAGCCACTTTGTTTAGGCAAGGAGTCGGCAACTTATCACCCAGGGCGAACATGGTATAGTTGCCCTTGAAAGGTGTCAAGTTTTGTATTGTCTGCCTGCCACTCCGTCAGAGTGCGCAGGAGAGCCGACTGAGCTTGGTCCCTAGGGAAGATCACTGTCTCTCTAGGGACCTTGTCTGAGCGTACCCAGGCTTCTTCTGTCAGCCTAACGAAGCCTGGATAAAGGGGCAGGAGATCGGCAGGAAAGAACTCAAGTTCCTCCAACCCTCTCGTGCCAAGACCTTCCACAGTCAGAGTACCCTCGTGTTGAATAGCACGGAGGGCAAAACGCCAAGGGTTCCCGACGTCAAAAGGAGGGAGATCAGCCGTATCAGGAATGGCATACTGCGGTTCGACTCCGCCAGGGCGAGCCATTCCCGCCAGTATGTTATCATGGCTGGTAAGTTTTTCGGAGATCTTCGTAAACTTAGACTCAACCTCCGCAGAGAACCTCAAAAACTAACTGGTTTGCAAACGCCTCCAGATCAAAGGCAGGCTGGCGAGAAGGGCTTGGTTTTGATGCCCTCTTACTCGCGCCTTTGCCGGAGGTACCAGGTTTGCTCCCGGAGGCTACAGGTACGGAGACCTTAGCCTTCGACAGGGGGAAAGGCGAAGCTTTCCTGGAAGACGAGGACTTAAAGCCCTTCGCCTTCCATGAAGTCTTCAGCTTCAGCTTGGGGACAGCTGATGGAGCCCTGTCACCCAAGGTGGAAGACTTTACAAAACCTGTAAACGAAGAAACAGAGGAAGATGGGGAGTCAAAAAGGGGGCCCGCCCACGCAACCCCACTTACCTCGCTACCTACCAGGTCCAAGTCTAACGCGGCGACGTCCTCCGATACCTCCGCGTACAGGATGTCCTCTTGGGGTGGCTGGGTCACATCCCGGATCTGCTGGATGATAGGGGTGGCCAGTTCTTCCGGAACCGCAGCCGCCACCCAGGCGCCGGGGTAAAGCAGGTCCCTCAAACCGCTTCGAGGACATAAGGCTTCCCGACGGAACGTTCCTCCCGAACCCAGCCACCCAAGCGCGGAGAGACTCAAGAGAAGTCTTCTTGGAGGACTCGTCCGCCTGTAAGAGAACGGACAATTAGGGTTGAACAGAAAGAAGGTTCGAAAACCATATAAGCACTACATCGATATGAGGAACGTAATAAGAAAAAGCTATATCTTACTGACTCGTCCTGGATGCCAGCGCACAGAGCGAAGCAAACCTCACAGCCGTCGGGGTGCCAGACAATTAGGTCATCTAACCGGACCGCACAGCCAGCGTGGGTCCGGCACACCACGTGTCCATAGGGCTGCTGGAGAGAAGCAGTGCACCCCGCCTCCTAACAACGAACAGTCTGTAAGTGTAAAAAGTACATGAACCTACCACTCTAAGTAACCTAAAGCTGGAAGGCCAGGGTATTTCAGCTTACTACCGGAATGCTCCGGTGGAGAGAAAACCCCCTTGTCAGGGACGAGACCACCAAGCCATAAATTAAACAGAGTGGAAGGCAAGATACTTCCAGTCCCCGGAATACTCCGGCGGAATGAAAAGTTTGAGACAACAGGGACCCACCACAAGGGCTGCCAGCAAAAAAGACGGCGGAACCCCAGGGTGGAGACCGGACTCAATAAACATATAAAATAAGTAAAGTGGCGGAGTGAGATGCTCACTCCGCCAGATAATATATAATATATAATATACAAGTAATATAATATACAAGTGATGGTAAAATGAGAAATCCCTCCGGAGACCGGAGGTATCCCTTCTTTCTCATTCACTCCCCTCTCTCGAACCTCCCCGCCAGTGAAACAAGGTGGGTGAGGTGCCCAGCATGATAGGCCAAGTATAACATAAGCCGGAGCAGGCGTCAACAACCCAGCAAAGCAACCCGACGGAGAGTGAATAAGGTCAAGGAGAGAATGTTCAAAACCGCTCGAATCGGAGAGAGGTAAACGAAACATCAAAACAAACACAGCGCTGCCGGGGACTAGTTCTGGGAGGGAGCGAATCTCTCCACCAGAGGGAGTCCCCAACTCGGAGAAAACGCCATCTAGTGTCACCTGCACGAGTAGGGCAAGAGCTGGTAGGGATGAGGGGGGGGAGGGAGGGTGGTGGGGTAGGGAAGAGGAGTAGGCTACGAGAGTGAAAACAGGAGACAAGGGAAAATGATTCACCCGCTCAACTGCAAGCACACGCCACACCAAGAATATAATATGAGCTTGGTAGGACTAGCCTACTCGTGAGGGAAGGGATGCGACCAAGAACTCAACGCCCAACTCCTAACTAGGCAAAGCCTAGATGAATACCCGTGCTTAGGCCTAGCCTAGGCTAACGGAAGGAGTAAGGGAAGGGTGGAGGAAGGGAAAACAGGGAGAGAAATTCTGTGCCGAGAACCAACCAGGACCGAAAAGGGGGAGGCAAAAAGGCGAATAGCCTAGAGGAGGCACACCCAATGAACTCTACTCCTTCAAAAGAAGGGGAGAACAAGGGGCTCACTCTGCCACCCCCAAAACGGCCACAGAGGAAACAGCAACAAAGCTCCCTCGAGGATGATGAACCACTCCACACCTAACCTATGAGGGGGGAGAGGACAAGGAAGCACACGAGCCTAACATGATAGGCAAGGAGAAAAACCCACACACGACATAAAATAAAAACCATCACACAATAAACATAAGAATAATTCTAAGAATAATTTCTAAGAATAATGTGCTCATGCGAGGTCGTAGCCTACCTCGTAAGGAGCGGTTAGTCCTAAAGCTGCCGCTCCGAAGCGGTAACAAATTTTATATATAAAAGCACCAACGCCAAAATATAATAATAATAATAGTAATTAATTAATACCAACTAGGAACTCAACCTGGGGGGAGACCTAAGCGGGGTATAACGGGGACCCTATAGTGACTCGTATGGGTTCATAGAAAATTTAAACAAAACTCCAATGGAACCACCGCAGGAAACACCGCCAGGAAGAGATCCGGGGGAACAGATAAGAATACAACGACAAAGAGACAACCCCGACAGAAAAAACTGAAGGGGTCGCCTCACGGTTGACATGGCTGGCTAGGGGACGCCGTGGCGTCATAACAACAATCTCATAATTGTGAAAAAAGGGACAGATGCAGCCAAACTTATCGAAAAAACCCCACAATAAGATGGTACTTAACTTGGAGATGGTAAAACTGCTTGAAGACATGTCGAAACCGTTGAAAAACACCAAAAAGGCACAAGCACAAAATTTCTGAGGGTATCAGTAACGTGCTAGAAAATGGAATGAAGTAGGTGGCGCTGGTGTCGCCGGTCTGGCGGACGCCTGTGTGTGGGAGCTGTAACGGCTCACCGCTCTCTTCCGGGGGTTTTGATATGGGGATATCTATCGAGTGTAGCTCTGTGGTTGTGATCCTTTCACTCACCCTTGGTTATACCTGACGTCTTCCTTAGGAAGAATTTCGATCTGGGGTAGTAACCCCAGCATTCCTGAAAGCTCTTTTTTCTCTGGTATATCTAGCAATTTATACCTAGAAATTCGTGTTAGTATGGAATTTCACCGGCTGACACGGGGCTGGACTCAGAAATACTTATTTCTCATATTATCATTGCTACTCTTTCCATAAGTTTTTACTTTCACCAATCAGCCATTATCCATTATGAGATAATGGCTTATTGGTAAAAAAAAACTAATAGATTAGTTTTTACTTTTACCAACAAGCCATTATTGCTAGAAAAAAAAAAAACCAGTATGCTAACTGCATCCTTTTGACTTCCGAATCACACGTGAACCCTCATTGGAGAAAACTTCCATATCAGTTGCTTCATAGATCTGTACCTACACAGCAGGCTCATCAACACAACATGAACAGCCCTACATATACACCACTCACCTTAATCTTTCACTCAATCTTACCGTTCTTGGGTAATAAGTCAACACTATAACAATGACATTTTTATAATAATATAAAGTTTTATATATACTTACCAAGTAACTAAATTGCTATTATTTCCACTCGTGTGGCAGCTCAAAATTTAAAAGCTGTGCCAGCGCTTCTATTGTTTTTGTGTTGGCGACAGCCCCGCCCACAATTGGGGGACGATAGGGAACAACCAAGCGAAAGAGCTCAATTCATTTATGCCCTTATGTCCATGAGAGGGGAGGAGGGATGGCTCCGATCATATAATTACTTGGTAGGTATATATATAACTTTATTTTATTATAAAAAATGTCATTTTTATATACCGGTAAGTAACTTATCAAGTAATTACATTGCTGAATCCCACATTGACAGGAGGTGGGATACATGGACATATTCTACTCCAAAACATTCAGCAGTGGTACTGAATTTGAAATAGAAAAGGTTCACTAGCATTGATACAATGCTTGTTGTTTCCTTACCTGGTTAGGGAGCTACTGCAGGTGATTACTGCCTCTGGTTGGTGCTCTCCTAATCTGTAGTGGCGTGGAGTAAGAGCCATGGGGCGCCTCTACTTCAAGTGGGGTTTTGTGGCGAAGGAAAAAGTCTGATGGCTTGCAAAGTTAAAAGACAGGTGCCCTTGCCCTAGGCACAGTACCATAAAACAATGACCACACAAGGCTGTCACTTACACTGAAAATTAAAAACCACCACCCATCCACTAAAAACTGGTGAGCACTCCAGGTACTGTACATAGTATCCCCAGACTCCCCAGAAACTTGACATCCATATCAAGGGGAAGAGGTTAAGGATAGGAAACAATGGTTCTTATGCTTCTTCCCCCAATACCATGCCAGCCACTGATAATGGTCCCAGGGTACTGCAATCATCATACTGTACACTGTTTCAATGTCACATAAACAGTGCGGAGTAAAATCAGACTTACACTTCCAGGAAGTCGCCTGTACAATTGAGGAGAGACATATTGTGTTTAAAAGCATACGAGGTGGTGACTGCCCATACGTTGTATGCTTTGACCTTAAAGGACAGCAGAATGTCCTCTCGGATCCCAGCATGTGCCTCTGTAATGAGATCTCGAAGGAAAAGTGACAATGCATTCTTAGACATGGTGTGGGAAGGATTTCTGACCAAGCACCAAAGATTATTGGACGGTCCTCTGACTTTGGCAGTCCTGTCCAAGTAATATCTCAAAGCCCTAACGGGCAGAGAACCCTTTCTTCTTCCTCTGGTCTGAGGATATCCATAAGATTCTTAACTGAGAAAGTGTGAGGCCAGGGCTTAGAAGGATCCTCATTCTTAGCCAGGAAGCCAAGTGTAAAAGTGCAAACAGCATCTCCTTGAGCAAATCCTACTCAATTGTCGATGGCCTGAAGTTCGCTAATATGCTTGGCTGTGGCCAAAGCGAAAAGGAAAAGGGTCTTCCTGGTAACGTTCTTAAGAGAGGCAGGACAGAGAGGCTCATTAAGAACTACAGTACATTGAGATTCCAAATACAGTGTCTCTATTCGGTTGTTTGGAAATCTTGAAAGACTTAATGAGGTCAGAGAGATCCTGGTTAGAGGACAAATCTAACCCTCTATGCTTGAAGACAGAACTGAGCACAGCTCTGTATCCTCTAATCGTGGAAGGAGCGACCCCTTTTGAGCTTCTTAGAAAGAGAAGAAAACTGCTATATCTGTTACAGATGTCTTAGATGATGAGATGTTACATCTGGCACACCATCTGTTAAAGATTGTCCACTTAGACTGGTGAAGTTTGGAGGATGACTGACGTCTGCATTTAACAATAGCTTCTGCAGCCACTCTTGAAAATCCCTTTGCTCTGACAAGTCTCCAGACAGTCTGAAGCCTGTCAGAGCAAGAGCGGATAAACCCTGGTGGAACCTCTTGAAGTGCAGTTGTCTGAGTAAATTTAGACTTGTGGAAGTAGCGCGGGGAAATCCACTAGAAGACTCAGAAGATCTGGAAACAATTCTTTTTGAGGCCAGAATGGGCCTATAAGGGTCAATGTCACACTGGAATGTTATCGAAACTTGTTTAGCACTTCCCTGACCATGCTGAATGGTGGGAAGGCATAGAAGTCCAGGTCCAACCAATTCTGCAACATGGCATCTCGCCCATGCCAGAGGGTTTGGGGTCGGAGAGCAGAAAAGAGGCAGACGGTGGTTCCTCGAAGTGGCAAACAGATCCAGCAATGGTCTGCCCCAGAGCTTCCACAGGTTGTCTCAGACCCATGAATCTAGTGCCCACTCTGTAGGGAGGACCTGTCCCCGACGACTGAGTTCATCTATTAGGATGTTCATCTTCCCTGGGATGAAGAGTAACTAATCCCACTTGACCCTGGTCTGCCCAGAGTAGGAGATCCCTCATTGCCTCGCAGAGGGAAAAGGAGTGGGTTTCACCTTGTTCCTTGATGTAGGCAAGTGCCGTGGTGTTGTCCAAGTTGACTACGATTGTCTTGCCAATGACTGAATCCGAGAGGGCTAAAAGGCCTAGGTGCATGACTTTGAGCTCCTTGACGTTTATGTGAAGGTTCCTCTAACTTGGGGACAAGCTAAATCTGAGGTATCTGAGGTGTCTGAGGATAAGCTTAGGTCTGGGTTCACGTGCAGAAGCGACTTCCCTTCCGAAAGTCTTGCTGCGGACATCTACCATCGCAGGTCCGACTTGATCTCCGTCATGATGGGGAATACAAAAGAGTCGGGATGTGTTCTTCTGTTCCAGTTGGTCCTGAGAAAAAACTGCAGAACTCTCATTTGGAGTCTGCCTAATCTCACAAACTGTTTGATGGAGGCCAGTATCCCTAACAGGCTCATCCATCGACTGGCCAAGCAGGACGGGAGAGAAAGGAAACTGCAGAACATCTGCAGGCAAGAGTCTATCTTCTTTGGAGATGGAGAAACCCAAAAACTCCAAGAGTTTATCTTCATTCCCAAACAGAGAATCTCTTGACTTGGAGACATTTGGGACTTCTGGCGATTGGTAAGAATTCCTAGCTCTTGGGCTAGGAGAAGGGTCTTCTGAAGGTCCTTCATGCACTTCTCTCTCGATAATGAACGGAGGAGCCAATCGTTGAGGGAGAGGCAGATGTTGATACCTAGAAGATGGAGACATTTCGCGAGAGGGGCTATAACCTTCATGAACACTTGTGGAGCCATGGACAGGCCGAAGCATACGGCCTGAAACTGGAAAATCCTGTCCTTGAAGACGATCCTTAGAAACTTCCTGGAGTCCAGATGTACTGGAACAAGGAAGTAAGCATCCTCCATGTCGAGTGTTATCATCCAGTGGCCCTGGTTAATGGATGATAACAGACTGGTTCATCTCCATCCTGGGCTGCTTCTTCTGGATGAAGGAGTTCAGGGAGCTGACATACAGGACAGGCCTCTAACCCCCTGATGACTTGGGGACCACAAAAAGGTGGTTGTAAAACCCCTCTGAAGAGCCGTCCTTTGCCTCCTCCATGGCTTCCTTCCGAAGCAGGGAAGCAACTTCTGAAAGGGCCAAATACCTTGTGCAGCCTTTCAAATATGCTGTCAAAGCAATCGGAAAGGTAACTAAGGGAGGAAACTCCCTGAAGCGGATGGAGTATCCTTCTTTCAAGACTTGTACGATCCACAGCTCTGCTCCTCTGGTGCTCCACCTTTCCCAAAAAAGGTGAAGTCTGGCTCCTACAGGTGCACGAAGGATATGCAAATCACTTCTTGGCTGAGGGTTTGGAGGTGGACTTCTTAATTGATCTCGCTGAGAATCTCACAGACGTATGGGACTTGGAGGGAAACTTCTGTCCACTCCCACGAAAGGGCTCTGGTTGAAGAGGCAAGGTAAGTCTTACCGCCAAACAAAGCAGGCTCCTTGGGGTGCTTTGAGGACCAAGCAAGAAGGTCCCGGGTGGACTTCTTTTGAAGTTCCGTGGCTATTCCCTTGACAGTGGCCTAAGGAAATAAGTAAGTGGTCCAGGGGAGAAAAGAGTAAGGCTGATTTCTGCACCAAAGTTACTCCCTTCATCATGAAGCAGCACACTAACTCCCTCTTCTTCAGTACTCTAACTGAGAAAAATGCAACTAGTTCAAGGGATCCATCTCTAACTGTCTTGTCCGCAAATTATAACACTCCTAACCAGTCTGCGGCGAAGTCTTCGGCAAGCACGGGGCAGTCTTCAATCTTCTTGGCCAATAGTCCGGCTGTCCAGTCAAGAAAACTTAGGATTTCAAATACCTTGAAGATACTTTCAACAAGATGGTCTAATTCTGCTGCAGAAAGCATAATCTTGGCAGAAGAGAAGGCTTAATGATGAGCCGAGACAATTAAACCTGAGAAGTCCCCCCGGGGGGAGGCAGCGACTCCCAAGGAGGGGGGCTTCTCCCATGGTGTAGACCAGATATCATTTGCGTGTAAGCCTAGAAGGAGGGAAGGCAAAGGTAGCCTTGCCCTGATCCCTCTTCTGAGAGAGCCTTAAGGCCTTCTTAAAAGAAGAGGGCAGTACCATCTTAGGCAAACAAGAGCTGGAATTGGGCTGATTTCTCACGAGGAAAGTTGAGGCAGGGGAAACTAGACCAGCTGAGGCAAAGAAGAACCTCAAAAGCGCTGCATATGCCGATGAAGCAGGTTCTTGATCCACTTCCACTTCATCTGAAGAAACTGGAGACAACAGAGGGTCTTGAGGAGGCTAGTACAAAGCTGAAGCCTTCTGTAAAAAGCCCACAACATCCACCAATTGCCGCTTGATGGGCGCTAAGGAAGAGTACATAGTCTCTAGTGCAGAAGAACTCAAAGGAAGAGTGGGAGTTGGGCACTCAGTTGGCGCCAAAAGCCATCTGGCGCTGGGCGCTTGTCAGCTGGTGCCAAGCGTGAGGAAGACAACGAGCACTCAGAAGTGGACAACGGGACCTCAGAAGAGACCACTGGTACTGGGTGCTTGGATGAAAACACTGAGCGCCCGGAAGGTGAGTGGCAGCTGGAAGAGGAGAGCTTCTTAGAGCTCTGGGACCGGGGAGTCAAATACTAACAAGAAACTGAGCGTTCAAGAGAACGATACTGTGGGCTAGGCCAGGTGCTGCAGGAGGGTTGAGGACTGCGGGGCGGCTCCTTAGGCCGCTTACAGGAAATAGGTGATGACCAAGATCCATCATCCAAATATCTCTTCAACGGGCGAGACTCCCCTGGAAAACGCCATTGGCGCCTCTTATCGGGGCACCAACTGTAAGAGTTGGGAGACGACTCACTCACACTGACACAAAAACCTTTCCAATGGCTGTCTGTAGTTGGAGCCTGAGTCACAGGACCGACTGAGGGGGCGACTACTCATGGGCAAACCCCACCGGCCTCCCTTGGACTCCGGTATGTCGTCTCCCAGGGTAAGGGGAGTGTGACAGTGACCTTCTTCTAGGAGAGCCGGCAGGATGGGCAGCTACCTCCTCCACTGGCACTACACTTTCACTATTCAATTTCTCACTGAAAACCTTCTCAATACGCACTTTGATGGACGCTCCTAATTCCGCCATAGAAATGACCATAAGTTCGAACTTACGATCAATTTTACCTTCAATACTGGCAATGGCATTGGGGTCAGAAGCATGGGAGCCAGATACAGGAGTAGGTGGTACAAAGGTAAGAGAACTGGAGATAGGAGACAATGCTGAAAAAGGTGAAGGAGGAATGGAAGGAACATTTTCAGCACTGATTTTAGTAGAATCAATGCTATGTGACCTACTTGCTGCTCTAACTGTTGCCTTCTGCTTCCTATCCCTATTGAGTTTATCAAGAAGGGACTGCAAAACCTTCCACTGCTTTTCACTCCAGTCTCTGCATTCATCACATGTATTCTCTTTTGAACATGAATGTCCCCTACAACTAGCACAAATCTTGTGGGAGTCATAAGTAGATTTAGTTAATCTGGTGTTACAACCCTCTCGACAGTACCTAATACTAGAGGAACTGGAATCAGACATAATGAAGTCACAATTAAGTCACTACTAGGCTGGTTATAAAAACCTAAGCTAGCGCTAGTAATAGAAGCTACGCAGAAGTAAGAATACTTCACCAGATGCTGAGATAAAGCCAAAAGACTGATGAAAGAATTCAAAACAGCTGCTGCAAACCATCAATGTTAGCTTGAGAGCTGGCAGAAATGAACTGAGCTCTTTTGCTTGGCTGTTCCCTATCGTTCCCCGATAGTGGGCAGGGCTGTCGCCAACACAAAAACAATAGAAGCACTGGCACGGGGTTTTAAATTTTGAGCTGCCGCACGAGTGGAAATAATAGCAATGTAATTACTTGGTAAGTTACTTATATAAAAACACCTTTTCCGTATCCTCCAGCCAACACTTTTCAAGTCATCTCCTCACTCCTACCAAAACCTGCAAATACACAAATTTCACAAATCTATCATTCTCCATTCTCTCAAGATTACCATATCATCTACCCTTTCACCTATATTAATCCTTTAACATCAATGCATCTCTACACTATCTACCTTCACTATCATTCTTACTCAACAAATACGATGCAAACAGTTCGCCTCGGCAGCTGCTATACTTTTTGTCTTATTCACTCTTAATATCCACACTTTACTTCAAAAAAGAAACTTGGGCCAACAATCCCGTCATACATTCTAACCTCCTTTTTCATAGATATTCCCCTTCTCTTCCAAAGCTTTTACAGAGATCCTGCTGTCTTTCTTGTCTCAACTATTCTATGATTCACTTTTTTCCTCATTTAATCAACAAGTCGCCATTAATCCCCAATACCTGTACAAATGTACTACTGCCATACTTCCACCATTCATAATGACATTCACTCCCCAATACCTGCATAAATGTACTGCTGCCATGCTTCCACCATCCATATTGACATTCACTTCTCAATCTTCTTGACTTCTATTTACTGATGTGTATTAACTTGCTCCTGTTAACATTCACTTTTCACTTTCCAAACTTTCTCTTGTGACACAGATGCTCAAATGTTTTGATTCATCTCACGAATTTGTCATCGTCACCAGCTAACTCTGTATAATCAACAAACATCAGTCACTCCACACTTCACTCAAGTCACTTTTTCATGCCAAAAGTCTGCAATATCACAAAAATACCAAACTACAATGGAGACATACTTGTCTCTGATCCACTTTTATAGCAAACAAGTCATTCTCGCATCAACATTTATGTATGCAAGTGTCCCACTCTTACTAAGAATTCTAAATGGCCTCATTATATTACATTCTACACCCCTCTACCAATTCAATCAAGTATCAAGTGTTGTCCAATTATACCAAATACTGTTTTTCCCCTTTACTCTCAAACTTCTTGCAAAACTGTTTAATAGGTAACACTATTCTCACACTCTCTCCCCTGCCTAAATCCACAACGCTCTTCATCTGTCTATACAATCGACCCCCAGTATTTGCAAGGGATGCGTACCACAACCCCGCCCCCACAAATAGCTAAATTCAGCAATTACTTGACACCCCTTTAAAAACACTTATAACTGCCTATTGTGATAGTTCAAACTCCAAAAAAACTCTAAAAATGCTTATACATGAGTTTTTTCCTAGTTTTATCACAAAAAATGCATTGTCACAAAAATGATATGAAAATACAGCAATTAGTGAATATTTCTCTATGAAACACACAGCGAATAAGCGAATTTCCCGTGAATAATGTGGATATACATTCCACAGAAAAATCTGTGAATAGGTGAAGCTGAGAATCCGGAACTGCGAATAGGCGGGGGTCCACTGTACTCTTATTTCCTTACTTTTTTCATCAACATTTACCAAACATCTTCCGAGGTATACTCAATAAAGTACAACAATGCCTTGATAGATCTTCTATTCACCTCTATCACCTTTTCTCTTACACATCACCATCATCAGAAGTGACTGGACATAAAAATTTTCCTGTGCAAGATTCTTTACAATTATGCAACTACAGAAAAAATACCAAAAAGACTAATAAAGCTATGATGTTACTCTACCATAATGCTAGATCTGGACTGAAGACAGTTTCAAATTTAACAAATGATTTTGAAATAACTGTTGGTGTCCATCACGGATCAGCACTAAGCCCATTATTGTGGATCACAGTGATGACTGACGCTACATGAGTGCAGAAATGGGAGCCACTAAGGAGCTGTTTAATGTACATGGCACAGTGATAATCCTAATATGGCACTGAGTGGAAAAAAGGTAAAAGGGCCTAGCTTATTCAATCAAGATAAATTACTTAGGGTCGAGCTATTAGAGCAGATGAACCACTATCTAGCTGGCTGCACTGGGGATTATACCTGCATATATGTAATGTTCTTAGATCATCAGTCCTTTGAGGACATACCAAACACTATGGGTAGAGATTGACATCAGACTTTCACCTGCCTCAACCATGTCAGAAACTGAATTCTGCAGGTGAGAAAGCATGTCAACCAATCTTACCCTCCTTCATGATCTGAAAGTGACCAGATATGTATTCAAGGCCATGCAGGGGTTGTTATCTGAAAGTAAATCCTGATATGGCAAGAACAAATTAAAGGAGCAGGTAAAAGCTTAAAAAGCACCTGCATATGGTCAAGCTATGAGTTAGCTCTAAGCAGCTGCTCTCTGAAGCCTCCTGCCAAAATGGAAACAGAGTACAGTCCAACTTCTTAAATCCAGCACTCCGTAGTCCGGCAACTCCCATGATTCAGGGTTTTTTGCATCAACCACCATTAGTTCTTGGGCAGCTACGAGGGCGACACCACACATTGTTTCAGTTTTGAGATTTTTTTGGTTTCCGACAAAAACATTCTGTGAAACTAAAAAATATATAGCATACAAAAGAACAGTAATTTGTGTACTGTACATACTTGTGTATCTTCTGATCTCACGTATCATGCGATCATTAAAATTTTGCCCAAAAACATGATCTCATCATATACATCATGTATAGACGCTCCTCTAGTTACAAATGAGTTGCATTCCGTAAGGTTGTTCGTCAGTTCATTATGTTCATAAGTTCAACTTGGTATATGCACTTAATACGTAAAGTGCTATTTATGCTTTTTCATACTAAAACCCAATACTAGCACTGTTACTGTATTTCATTGAGCATTTTAGTATTACAAATGCATAAAACCTAACATTAAACAAATTATGATAATAATACAATAAAGTACATGTACAGTTTTCTTACCTTTGCAACTGGTGTTGCAGGCTTGTTGTGATGGATCATGAGAAGGGGAGGGCAGTTTGGAATTAATACTGGGGTAGCGGGTCGTCAATGTCTTCTTTCGGAAGGATTTCTTCGTCACTTTCCTCTTCATTTGGGGAGGAAGCAGTCATTGGAGGTGGAGAGGCTCTTGAGGTTGAAGGCACTGTTTTAAAGAATTTGTCTATGGAAGTTTGTATTGTTTCTCCTTTCTTTTCACCGTACAGTATATGATACAATAACAATGGAAAGCATCACTGACGGTTGTTGCTACTTTTGAGAATCTCTCAACATGGGGGTCCTGATTCTTAAAAATAGTCAACACTTTTTCTAGAAGAGAAAATCCCTCGGCCATCAATTGTTTCAAACTCCTTTGAGGGAACAAGTTCTTCTTCATGTTCTTCTGCTTTTTTGCATTTCTTCCAGTTACATCAAATCCTCATTCGTCAACTCCTCTGAATGGCTGTCACACAGCTCTTGAAAGTCCTCTTCCCCTACATCAAGCAGTAACTTTTCATTTATGTCAAGGAGACTGTTAAGGACTCCATTTTCTTTCTCTTCTTGATTAAACACTCTTACGTCATTTACAAACTGTGGGCATAAGGCCTTCCATGCTCCACTCATGTTGATGTCACTTACCTCACGCCATGCAGCATCAATGTTCTTTACACAACTGTAAATGTCGTAACCCTTCCAGAAGTCACATAAGGTCACATTTATCTCCTTTAATGCTTGCATATACGTATGGCAAGTGTAGTATTTTTTGAAATTTGCTATTACACCCTGATCCACTGGCTGAATGAGTGAAGTTAAGTTAGGGGGTAAATAAACAACTTGAACATCGGGATGGAAATCATCCAAGTGCAGTGGGCGACCAGGGGCATTATCCAAAATTACGAGAATCTTGAAAGGAATGTTATTCTCTCTGCAGTACAACTTGACTTCAGGGATAAAGTGATGAAAAAACCATTCCTCAAACACAGCAAGAGTCACCCAAGCTTTCTTACTGGACATCCAGATTACGGGTAGAGAACTTTTTGTGATATTTTTCAGTGGCCGTGGATTTCCTGCACGATAGATGAGAAGTTTTAGCTTCATGTCTCTCAAACAATACCCAGCAGTAACGTTAGTCTATCCTTTGCCGCCTTAAATTGTGGCATTGCCTTCTCTTCACAGCTGAAGTACGTTTTTTCTGGCATTTTTTTCCAGAAAAGGCCTGTTTCATCTTTATTCAAAATTTGCTGAGGGATATAAATGTCATTGTCAATTATTTCCTTGAGCATCTTGGGAAATTTTTCGGCTGCTGCTTTGTCAGCGCTCGCTGACTTACCGCTTATGGACACGTGATGCAAGTTGGCTCATTTTTTGAAGCGATGAAACCATCCATGACTTGCAGCACGTTTCATCTTTAGCATTTTCGCCAGCCTTAGCCTTCAAGTCATCAAAAAGGCTTTTAGCTTTTTCTTGGATGAGCATGAGACTAAGTGGTACAAAATATTGTCTCTGGTGTTCCATCCAGATACCCAAAAGTTTTTCCTTTTCTTTTCCCACCCTCTCCCTTCTCTTACTTATACAGTAATCGTTGACTGAATTGGCACAGCACTTTTCATGTGTTCCATAACTTTGTCTTTATTCTTCAAAACTATGCCGATGGTTGAGCGATTCATATTATAGTGGCTTGCTACGTCAACCATTTTTTCACCCCTTTCTACTTCTTTATTATTGCCACTTTAGTTTCCATTGAGATGGCTTGCTGCTTTTTAACACTACCACTTTCATTACTGGCCTTGTGCTTGCCATTAGTCATGATAGGTAACGGATGTGGTATTTTTTAACTACAAAATTAGACGAATGAATTGCTGCACAGGAGACGAAGTCTCAGCAAGCATAGGTAAAAAGAATCTGGGACGCTTAACCCTTAAACGCCGAAGCCCTATTTACAAAAACGTCTCCCGTATGCCGGCGGCGTTCGGGAGCTAGCGCCGAAGCGGAAAAAAAGTTTTTTTCAAAAAATCACAGCACACTTAGTTTTTAAGATTAAGAGTTCATTTTTGGCTAATTTTTTTCTCATTGCCTGAAATTTAGTATGCAACCATCAGAAATTAAAAAAAAATATCATTATCATATATAAATATTGGAATATATGACCGCAAAAAAAACTCGTATATAATTGTATACAAATCGCGCTGTAAGCAAAACGGTTAAAGCTAATGAGTTAATTTTTTATTAGTTGTATTGTACACTAAATTGCGATGATTTTGGTATATAACAGATTGTAAAACGATTAAAGCAACACAGAGAAAATATTATCACAAAATGATGCATCAATTCGTAACGAGCGGACGTAAAGAAAAGTTTTTTCAAAAATTCACCATAAATCGAAATATTGTGCTAGAGACTTTCCATTTGTTGCAAAATGAAGGTAAAGGATTGAGTGTTACTAGAATGTAAGAATTTTGGCTTACGATTGCGTTTTTTGAGCATTTCGATAGAGTTAAAGTTGACCGAAGGTTGATCTTTTTCTATTTATCGCTAATTATATGAAAATATTTCAAAAATGGTAAAAGCTAAAAGCATGATTTATTTTTGTTGTATTCTACATGAAATTGCGCACATTTTGATGTATGACACTATATGTAATGAATAATATAAAACGGCGAAAAAATTACGACAATGTGACTCAAGAAATGCTAGGATTTTTTGCGGAGCGAAGGAAAAAGTTTTTTTCAAAAATTCACCATAAATCGAAATATTGTGCTGGAGACTTTCCGTTTGTTGCAGAATAAAGGTAAATGATTGATTGTTACTAGAATGTAAGAATTTTGACTTACGATTGCGTTTTTCGAGCATTTTGGTCGAGTCAAAATTGACCGAAAGTTAAAATTTTGTCAGTTATCGTGATTTAAATGGAAATATTTCAAAACTGTTGAAAGCTAAAAGAATGATTTATTTTTTGTTGTATTCTACATGAAATTGCGCACATTTTGATGTATAACACTTTATGTAACAAATAATATAAAACGGCGAAAAAATTATGACAAGGTGACTCAAGAAATGCCAGGATTTTCAGCGAAGGAAAAAGTTTTTTTTTTAAATTTACGGATGCCCCTCAGGACACCCCGATGCTTCCTAGGGGTCGTAAAAGGCACGGGATGTGGTCCTTGGTCGCCTTCAGTCACACGTGGGCGAACAACACGGCACTGAGAAGCTGGGTCACTTTGGCTGCTGGGTCCTTCTCCAGCATCCCAGTCTAAAACTCGTCTCACACGCTCACTACCGACAGGCAGTATGCGCCTTTCACGGTCCTGACGGCTTTGAGACATCTCTGCAAATGTCCTGTTGCAGCACAAATACGCAAAACCTCGCCAAAGTTCTGCAAAACACGGATCGTCAAAAAATCGCTCTCGCTTGACGGTCCGGCGCTGATGCTGTCTGGTAGTGCGAAGGGAGGGAATTCGGCGCATGCGGCGTCTGGGTGACACTTATAAACAAAACAACAGCTTGATCCGTGAACTCCCAGCATCCCTCAAGGCGCGTGATTTGAAACCTTCCGCAAACTAGGCCTATAATTATTTTTCCGCGAATATTTAAAAAAAGCATTTTTAGTCGACGTATGGTACGTCCACTTGACATCCAACAGACAATTTTCGTCAACGTATGGTACGTCCTTTAGGCGTTTAAGGGTTAATGGCATCAGCTACAGTGCTGTTTGGCGTTGGCAGTGGCAGAAATTGTAACTAAGTCGAGGCAGGCCCTCACAAAAAACTTTGCAATTATGGGTTGAATTTAAGACCACAGACGTTCATATCTCTGAAAGTTTGTAAGTAGAGGAGCATCTGTGAGATGTATTTTCAGATTACACTAGGCTAGGCTTTCTATGCCTGTCTCAATTCGGTACAGTATATCATTGATAATGCATATTATATCTGAGTTAGCTTCTAACTAATGAATAGGCCTAGAAGCAAAAGCTCAATGGGTTAAATCAAATATTCATACATTAAAATTTTCCCAATTTTCAATGGTGGCTTCCAGAAACAAAATAAATCTTTATTCATCCTTCACACAGCGGACAGGAAAGTGTTATGAAAGTATGCCACTATAGCAACATATGATACTGGCGAAATCACACTGTACTTCATTTATTTTACTGAATTTATAAATGAAGTTGCACTTTTAAACCCAGCTGTGACAATTTAAGAAAAAATGAATCTCTGAAATGTGCTTCATTTAGCAACTAATGGCTGTGATGATACAGGTAAAATGCAATCAGCTGATGATTTTAAGAATGTCAACACAATCAGGATGCAAACTGCGCCTGATCGCTATATGATATAACAATAATGCATGAGATATAACTGCATAAGTACGTAAAACAACAGTCTTATTAAAATTATGATAATTCTGTACAACTGTATTATTTGCCTTTTGCATATGGATATCTGTCATGTAACAACCAAACTGGAGCCAATAGTCTCTCTCTCTCTCTCTCTCTCTCTCTCTCTCTCTCTCTCTCTCTCTCTCTCTCTCTCTCTCTCTCTCACACATTAAAAGGTGTCAGGAGATCAGAATTTGACAGTGCACTTGTTAAGTGGTTTAAGCTCCGACAGAGTGAAGCTGTACGCATTTCCGGTGAGATATTTATGGAGCAACCCAGAATTTCCATAAGAAACTAAACCTAACAAATGAAAGTGATTATTCATAAGCTTTGTTCTACTTCCGACAACACGGCAATATTTGTGTGGAATGAGCCAGTAAGACTTCACATAGGTTTTTTTTAGGGGATATCTGTCATCTGGGATTTTCTGTGGTCCAGCAGTGGCCTGGTCCCAAGGGTGCCGGTTTAAGGGTCAGACTGTAGTAATACAAAGATGGTAAAAAAAAAAATAGCAGCACCCTAGATGACATAAAAAGAGACTTCTACATTAACAAAAAGAAAATTTCATTAGTGAAGAAATGACATTTTTATGATAAAATAAAGTATTGTATATACTTACCCAGTAATTACTTAGCTAAAAGTAGCTGATTCCACACTGAAAGGTGGTGGAGAATCGTGGACAAGATAAAGGTTTTCAAAATATTGATAAAGATACAGTAAATCCCCGTATTCATGCGGGATGCATACTACACCCCACCCCGCGAATAGCTAAAATCCGCGAATACTTAAAACCCTTAAAAAAAAAATTAGAACTGCCTATTTCGATAGTTCAAACACACATACACACGAAAAAAAAAATGCTTATACCAGGTATTATCCTACTTACGATGCGGTTAGGTTCCAAAAAACCTATCGTTTGTTGGAAAAGACATCTCAAATATAGCCTCGCCTACACAGGGTATTCAGTACCATGTATACATATATGGTAGCCTAGCCTACACTATAAAGTATACTCTATACATATACTGTATAGTAATTATTAATATCAGCTAATTTTGGAGGTTCATGCAGTTTGACTTATGATACTTCAATACAAAGAGAAATTGAATAACAAACAAGAATTAGCTTAGCCTACACTATGGTATATTGTATACATATAGCAGCCTAACCTACATTATACTGTACTCTATATTCACATACTAATATCGTATTATACAAACATCAACGTAATGAATATGTGTCTTTTCCATGGATCTTCTCAAATGTTATGCTTTACTTCACGGTATCCAATAATATTGTATATATTCTTATATTGCTGTTGTATTACAAATTGCAATCATAGATCATAGTGATCAATGTTTTGGTTTGGAAATCCATTATGTGGCAAGTTTATTTTGCTGTATTTAAGTTAACTCAGTTCAGAGCACTTTTCTTGCTTTTAGTTAGCATAAATGAGTCTCTAAACACTCTACTTATATGGAGCAAGGTTATTTTTTGTTATATGAAGTGTTTTTAAGTCGAAATATAACAAATATATGAGTCTCATTGTGAAATTAATTTAGCTATTTTTCTCGTTTTTTAAGTATAGCTTAGTTTTACCAGACCACTGAGCTGATTAACAGCTCTCCTAGAGCTGGCCCGAAGGATTAGACTTATTTTACGTGAATAGATGATGTTGGCCGTTTGGGGGCATGTTTGTTTTGTGAAAAAAAAAAAATATATATATATATATATTCCATTCGCTATTTTCACCTGATTTCATTCTAATACAAGCTTTACGTATTTATCTTTTATCGGCGTGAAAACAGCAGTACAGGCAGTCCCTGGTTATCGACGATCTGGTTTGACGGCGCTTGTCTAGCGACGATAACCACATTTTTGACACTGATTCCCGGTTATCAGTGCTGATCCCTGGTTACGGCGCCGATAACCAGGGATCGGCGCTATTGTTGCCGATTTTTGGTTATCGTCACGCTGTCAGGAACAGAACCCTGCCGATAACGGGAACTGCCTGTAATATGTGTTCTTTCATGCCCAGTAGTTTTGATTAAAATAATTTCTCTTCAATTTTAATTACAGTCGAGTTTCATCCATGTTGCTGATGCACGATAATTTAGTCATTAGCAGCTTCAACATTGTTTTCTCAGCTTCAGCTACAACTTGCAGCTTACATTTAGCAGTTTCCTTGCCGATCTTTTATCCATAGCGAATGAGGGTATAATGTAAAAATATATCAGTCCTATTCTACCTAACGTCATTTGTAACATAACTACGGTTATAGTTTACTACCGTATGATGGTTGAAATACAAGCAAAACGGCTGTGGTTATCCGATTCGGTTATAAGCAAAACATGAAGTTTTTGGCCCTATCTCGGGAAATCGAATCCCTTATTCTCGAGGGGCAGTGGAAGAGGTCATAAATACCCACTCAGAAGGTTTTTACAACCACCTTTTCATGGTTCTGACAGCCTTGGGGCTGGAGGCCCGTTTTGGACGTCAGCACCCTGAATGCTTTTGTCCTGACAATGAAGTTCCACATGGAGACAGTCCGTTCAGCCATGTCTTCAGTGCAACAGGAGGACTGAATGGTCACCCTGGACATGCAAGATGCATAATTCCACATCCCCATTCATCTTGGCTCAAGGAAGTTTTTGTGCTTTGTCTTTCAGGGCAGAGCACTACAATTTCGGGCTCTATGCTTCGGCCTGTCGATGGCACTGGAAGTATTTACTCAAATCCTTGCTCCTGTCGGGAACTGGCTTCTCCTTCTGGGAATCAACATCAACCTGTACTTAGACTACTGGCTTCTCTACTCTCCATTGGAAGAGAAGTGCGTGGAGGAATTGAGGAAAACTCTTCGCCTGACACAGGAGTTGGGCATCATAGTCAGCGAGATGAAACCCCTAATGAACCCGACTCAGGAGGTTCCGTATTTGTCAGTTCCTTGCCCTTCTGTCCTGCTCAGCAGTACAGTGGATGAGTCTTTTTAGGGACCCTGGCTTCAGTAGAGCAGTTTGTGAGGCTAGGCAAACTGCATATGAGAACCCTAGAGTTCTTCCTAAAAGCAAACTGGTGCAGAAAGACACAACCAGACTTCTTCATCTTCCTTATAACGTCGGAGGTCAAAGTGGATCTTCAGTGGTCCTGCGAAGAAAGACTTTAGGATGGGAAACCTCCTCTTTCACAGAACCCCAACCTTCAATTTTATTCAGATGCCCCTGACCAAGGCTGGGGTACTCTTTTGAACGGCCGGGAAGTCTCCGAACATGGACAACAGTGCAACGGAGGTCTCACATCAATGTCAAAGAAATAAAGGCTGTTCACTTGGGCCTTCAGGCCTTCTCGAACCTAGTCTGCGGCAAGAAGGTAGTAGTGCATGCAGACAACACACCTGCGCTGTCATACATTCACAAACAGGGGGGCCACCCACTCCTCTCTCTACAAGACAGCGAGAGATCTCCATCTGTGGGAGGAAGAGATTTTAGTAACTCTTACCACCCAGTTTATTCAGGGGAGAATGAACGTAATTGTGGACAAGTTAAGTCGCCTCAAACAGGTCCTACCGACCACGTAGACCCTAGACCTATTAGTCTGCAACAATCTGGGGCAGACCAACTGTAGGTCTTTTCGCAACTTCAAGAAGTCACTGACTTTCCCTCTTCTGCTCTCCGGTCCCGGACCCTCAGGCATGGGCAACGGATGCTATGCTCCTGGACTGGACAGGCCTGGATGTTTACGTCTTCCCCCCTTTAGGATGATCAGGGAATTAATCAACAAGTTGTCGACTCATCAGAACACCTCCAAGACCCTAGTCGCTCCCTTCTGGCCAAACAAGGACTGGTTTCCAGATCTGATTCAGCTGTTGGTGGATTATTCAAGACTCCTTCCACAAAAACAGTCGCTGCTCAGACAACCCCACTTCCTCAGGTTCCACCAAGGATTGTCTGCTCTGGCCCTGACAGGCTTCAGACTGTCAGGTGCCTTGTCAGAGCAAAAGGTTTTCCATGACAGGCTGCAGAGGCAGTTGCGAGGTGCAAGCGAATGTCTTCTACAAAGCTCTACCAGTCCAAATGGGCAGTCTTCAGAAGACGGTGCAGCAGCCATATCTCTTCTCCTGAGACAACTATAAGTCAAATACCCGACTTTTTGTTATTTCTGAAGTCCGTCAGGAAATTATCGACCTCTACTATCAAAGGGTACAGGTCCATGTTCAGTTCAGTATTTACACATAGAGGAATGGATCTGTCCTCTAACCAGGACATTGGTGACCTAATCAAATCTTTTGAGACGACAAAACAAGAAAGTTCTTCCTGCGTCTCTTGGAATTTGGACATTGTACTGAAATGGCTCTCAGGTCCTCCCCTTGAACCACTCTGATCTGCCTCATTTGGGAACCTCATCAAGAAGACACACTTTTTAGTGGCACTGGCTACCACCTAACGCATTAGTGAGCTGCAGGAAATAGACAAGAGAGTAGGCTTTGCACAAAGGGACACAGTCTGCTCTGTCTCTTGGATTCCTTGCTAAAAACGAGGACCCGCCCAAGCCCTGGCCTCGTTCTTTCATCATCAAGAAACTTATGGATGTCTGAGGACCAGAGGCAGAAGAGAGGCTTCTTTGTCCGGTGAGGGCTTGCAAGTACTTCCTTCACAGGACAGAGAAGATTAGAGGACCATCAAGCAACCTCTGGTGCTCTGTAAGAAGCCCTGTTCGTCCTCTTTCAAAAAATGCCATTTCCTTTTTTCTGAGGGAGTTGATAATTGAAGCTCACTCTCAGATCCAAGAGGACGCCTTTCCTTTGGTTAAAATTAAGGCTCACGAAATTAGGGCAGCTGCAACTTCCCTAGCATTTAGACATGTCTCTCTCTACGATCCTGCAGTCGACATTCTGGAGATGCAACTCTATCTTTGCCTCACATTACCTCAAGGACGTACAGACCATGCTTGAAAATTGTAACACTTTAGGACTTATCTGTGGCTGGCATGGTGTTGGGAGAGGAAGAATAGGGAAATATGGAACTCTCTGTTCTTTTGCTATCCATTCGCCTTGACTTAAGGGTTTGAGTCTGTGGGAAGCCTTGGGGTACAGGCAGTCTCCAGTTTATGAAGGGGATTCCATTCTGATGCCGTGTCGTAAGCCGAAAATCGTCGTAAACCGAAAAAATCATCGAAAATCGTAAGAAAACCTTACTTTTAATCCTTTGAGTATCCTTTGGGTATCTTGAAAATGACGTAACCTGTATTTTTACTGAGTCTTTCATAAAGAGAGAGAGAGAGAGAGAGAGAGAGAGAGAGAGAGAGAGAGAGAGAGAGAGAGAGAGAGAGAGAGAGAGACTGCCTCACCACTTATCTACCAGAAAAAGACTAGGAATTTCATAGAACAACAGTGCTCCCCCATTTTTACTTCAAGTATCATCCTACATTAACTATAACTTAAATTATTATCCTATTACTATTGTAATAATCTTTGAAATTATATTATCAATATCATTTCAAAGTCACCTTGAACATTCGTACCCTTTTCCAGCCAGAGAGAGAGAGAGAGAGAGATTACCACAACTTACATTCAGCCATTCTTGTACTGGCACGGGCGAGAGAGAGAGAGAGAGAGAGAGAGAGGTTTATCTCTTTAATCTTTCTCTTTACTGCAACTGACAACAACAAAAAATTGTTTTTTCCTTTGTCTTCCAAAGATGTACTACTACTTTACCACGTATTTTTAAAACACCATGAACACACACACACACACACACACACACAAACAGTGCGCACAGGTAAAGAGACTCAAATTAGCAGTATCTTTTCCTGGGAGAGTGAAGGACTGAACTTGGCATTTATTTATAATATAACTATCCATTTCTCATTCTACCTTTTGGAGAGAGAGAGAGAGAGAGAGAGAGAGAGAGAAGGGGGGGGGGGGAAAGACGGCAGGGAGAAATTGATCTTCTACCCTTGGTCAGAAATGTCAAGTAATTTGACATATCTGACAGTACCACCCTCCCCCATAGCTTCAAAGCTTTGGACAAAAGACAGGGCGTGATATTTCTTTGTTCATAAATTGAAATAATTTACTTTAAAAATGCATAAATGTTGTCATACAGTATATTATTATTATTTAATCTTATTAATATTTGAAAATTAGCACTTATTATTAGGCAAGTCATTTACGTGGTTAGTCCTCACCATCTCCCATAAATTTCTTAAAAAATTCTTGTGCCGTCATTCTCTCTTCATGTCGGAGAGAGAGAGAGAGAGAGATAAAAAAATACTACTCACCCTCCTTTTAGTGTATGCAAAGCCCGTGAGGTACAAGCTTTGTGGTTGGTTAAAACCCCACCCTTCCTGCCAATAGCATGTCGTCAAGGAGGGCGAGAGGGGGAAGAGGGGGTTGTTACAAGTTGTTACTGGCTACTTTCAGTCCTTCCGGCCAATAGCGTATCGTCATGGAGAGAGGGGGTTGCTACGAACTCTGTTATTAGCTACTTCTAATCCCTCGAGCTGATATCGTCTTGTAAGCCTACGGCAAAGCAATAAAAAAATTGTCACACAACTGATGATGGGATTTTAGTATATTTTATGTTTATATTATAGAAATCTGTATTTCTTTGAAGGATATATGCAGTAGAGAGAGAGAGAGAGAGAGAGAGAGAGAGAGAGAGAGAGAGAGAATGGGCAGTTGGTCTTATTTAAATCTCAAAAGAGCGAAATTATTCATGAATTATTAGAGAGAGAGAGAGAGAGAGAGAGAGAGAGAGAGAGAGAGAGAGAGAGAGAGAGAGAGTTGATTACATAGGAGTTTTATAATTTCGCGGGATTTTAATTTAACTTTTTACGATTGCTGTGGTTACCTTAATATTAATACTTTAAAATTAGTAAATCATTTTTTCATCATAAAAAATGTATTTAGTCATGGAAATAAAATGAAAATCAGTAATTAGTGAATATTGCTCTATGGAAAAATCCGCGAATGTGAATTTTCTTCCGTCATATGCGTTGGACCTAGTCATCCGAAATATTACTGTTGAGAATCGTAAGAAAACCTTCCTTTTAATCCTTTGAGTGTCTTGAAAACAAAGAATTCTGCATTTACACTGAGTTTTTCATAATAAAAACCCTCTAAATATTGACCATTCTGCCGTTTTGGATGCATATTTCTTCCGATCGTCGTCGGACTGGTGTCGTCAGAAATACCGTCGAAAATCGTAAGAAAACCTTCCTTTTAATCCTTTGGGTGTCTTGAAAACAATGTATCCTGCATTTATATTGAGTTTTTCAACAGAAAAACCTCCAAAATTTTACCATTCAGCCATTATGGAGCCATATTTCTTCCGTCGGATTGGCGTTGTCAGCGTCGTAAACCTGGAACATCTGTTATAACCCAGGAAATAATTTTTTTATGAATATATTTGAAAAGCGTCGTAAACTCGGAGCGTCGTAAGCCAAGCCCATCGTAAACCGGAGACTGGAGACTGTCTGCACATTATACCTAGAGTACCTACCAGTTTTCTTTTTTAATGGTTTTGGTTGTAGTTTTAATTTTGTGGTGTAGGTGATAGTGTTGTTCTTTTGTATTCTGGTCTATGCCCAGGGCAAGGACATCTCTTTTAAACTATGTTAGCATACAGTGTACTTCCTCCACTGCAAACTTCCCACTAATATAGGGGCGACCCTTGGCTACACTGCCACACCCACCCTGCAGCAGCTCTCTCAACATGTAAGGAAACAACAAGCATTTATTCAATGCTAGCAACCTTTCTATTTCAAATTCATTACTTAATTACTGCTTTGGAGTAGAATGCGTTCGTTTTCCCACCTAGCAATGTGGAATCAGATATGTAATTACTTGGTAAGTTACTTATATAAAAATGACATTTTTATGATAAAGTTTTATATATACTTACCAAGAATTATATGATCGGAGCCCACCCTCCTCCCCTCGCATGGACATTGGAGTGCGAAACGAACTGAGCCCTCTACTACGTTGTTCCTCTAAGTCTCGGATAGTTGGCGGGCCGTTGTTACCTACGCTCTTGGCAACTGGCACTGAGCATGTATAGCCAGTCCGCGGGCACTTGACCGACATATGTTGCTCACACGAGCACACTGGGCACTCTTGTGGGTGCCTAGATGACGATGAGGAGCATTTCTTGTTTGATGGGCACCAAATACAGGTGCTCTGGTGAAAAGTAATTTGGGCTGTGCCAGGCACTGCAATCTGGTTGAGGAGTGAGAGAGGGACCTTTGTCCATTTTGACGGAATAGGAGACGGCTAATTGCCGTTACATCTTTTCAGGGGATGGGACACGCCGAGAAGACACCTAGAACACCTCATGTCAGAGCTCTCCGAGTCTCAAGACAACTGGTGGACACTAACAGAGACGCCTTTCCAACAGCAGTCTGAGGGTCTTCCACTATGTGAACTGTGAACAACAGGTTCTACCGAGGAGGTGACGGCCCGTGGGCAAACCCCATCAACCTCCTTTGGACCTTCGGTAAATCTTCTCCTTTCCATCTAGGAGCATGGGGGGTGCTAGGGAGCCACTGGACACTCGGAAGTTGCTGGGTGCTTTTGAGTGCTAAAAGAGCGTTTTGGCACCAAATACTGCGCTCTACAACTGGAAGTTCAAGAGACAAGCTCCGGACTTCCAAACCAGAATCCGTATCACCAGAGGAGAACTAAAGCACATCCTTTTGGACGCCTTTTCAATGGTTGTCCACTGAGGCCTGGGACCGGACAACAGGCTCGACTGAATGGGTAAACCCCCTCGGACTCCCTTGGAACGCCAGTATGTCTCCTCCCAGGTTCAGGAGAGCATGGCAGGGACTTTAGGTCTAGGAGATCCAACGAACTGGGTAGCCACCTCCTCCCTTACATCTCTGGCAAGGTGCCCTTTCAGTGGCTATCTGTCGCATCCTGGGATGTACAACAGCTACCCGGGGGACTTCCCATCAGCCTCCATTGGACTTTCAGTATGTCTCCTCCCAGGTTCAGGGGAGTGTGACAGTGATCAATTGCAAAATCGCTATTGCGAAATATGATACTTGGATCAGATCCTAACAACAAAACAATAAAATACTGATCCTAAAAGCTGTAGGCTTGAAGGCTACTCGAAATCAGTGATGTTTCACCGAAATCTGGTTATCCAACCGGCGTATAATAAACAAAGCTGCTGCAAACACCCAATGTTTAAACGAAATGCAGCAGAAAGGGAATGAAGTTGTCTACTAAGTTGTTCCTAGTATTCCCATTAGTGGGCAGGACTGGTCATCTACACTAAAAAAATTGGAGCACTACCGCGGATTTTAAAATTTAAGCTGCCGCACGAGTGGAAAGTATAGCCATGTAATTACCTGGTAAGTTACTTAGATGAAACAATAAAAAACTGATCCTGAAAGCTGTAGGCTTGAAGGCTATACTGGAGCGGATAACTACAAAAAAATAGGGGAAAAGTGCAAACGGTGATACAAGCATGAAACTTGGCTCAACTATTCTTCTTGTCCCTTGGTCTCATTATCAACCTCCGGTCACACAAAATTTTGCCATTTTCCAAGATGGCCGACAGGTTTTCAAAATGGTGTCCTGTGGATATTTGAATATTGGTATTTAATTGATTAATCACATTCAAATCCCTAAGTCACTACCAGTTTATATTAAAATATTAAAAACAAGCCTTTATATATGTAGATACATCATTTCTGTGCATAGAAATATCCAAGATGGATGTCACTATATCAAAAATGTCTGCCAAAATGCCAAAAATTGGTACTTGAGCTCATATATGAGGCTAAAGGTCGGGTAATACATGGAATTGGGGTAACTTCAGCCTGATCAGTTCATTTTTTGTAGATTAGAAATCAATTAATCCCCAGTTAATTAATTTTTATCCTCATTTATAAAAAAAAATGGATAATAAGCTTAATGTAAAAGTGTAATAGTGTAGTGTCAGTGTACTACCAGGGCACACTGGTTGAAAGTATAGCTGTGAAACTCAGCATGGGGTTCTGTGCTAGCTAATGGCAGAGATTTGTTATTAGTTTCCCAAATAATGTTTAGCTAGCCCCACCTCAAAGTTAAACAGCTACATCTGAATTGACAGGATGTGCCAGTGCAGGAGAGCTGAGCCAAGGAAGATGGGCTTTAGTCTTCTAGATGGTGTACAGATCACACGGGAATTAAACAGCATTGGATGAACGATTGGGCTTGGGGTAGGATTATGTCACATCTGAGCCTAGTTGTATCCCATATCCAAAAGTGCTTATATGTTATATAGGTGGTAAATGGATAAACCCTCAGCCTATAGAACAAAAGCAATGGCAGGACAATCTTGGAAGTCAACGTCTTTCTTGAAGGGAGACAGAACGACTAACTGGAAGCATTGTTGCTTGTGCCAAGAGGACACACGTGAAAGACGTAGTTAATGCATCTGGTGGTGGCTATGTTACCCTTGCTACAAACATTCCTGAATTCTATAAGTTAAATGCAATGCGTATACTATTTCATCCCAAAAGGCTTGATGAAGGTGATGGAATTCTGCAGACCTTTGCTAACAAAGCAACATATCATGAATCATGTATGCTGAAGTTCAAAACAACAAAACTAGAAAGGAAAAGGAAGTCATTGCGTAAGACAAAAGAGGAAGATGATGCCCCATCAGTAAAATTCACGCGTAGTAGCCAGAAGGCAGATGAAGAAGATGCAGAAGAATCTAAGACTGAGAAAGAAGGAATATGCTTTATTTGTGACCAACCAGCACCAATCAAAGATTTACGATTGGCCATGACATTGCCTTTACATGAAAAGCTGCAACGATGTACCACCAACCTACTAGATGAGAAACTTCTGGCCAAGCTTAGTGCTGGAGATATTGTTTCTCAGGACCATATGTATCACCCATGTTGTCTGACAGGTGTGCACAACAGGGAAAGGGCCTGGCTAAATTCCCAGAAAATTGGAGATGATTATGTGCAGTACAGACAAGAGGCATGTGCCCATGCTTTTGCTGAGCTTGAGATGTACATATGAGACAAGCAGTTGACTAGAGATGGGTGCTGCTATTTTACAATGGTAGAACTTTAAGATTTGTACAAACAAAGACTGGAACAGCTAAATGTTGATGCTTCCTTTGTGCACAGAACACGGTTGAAAGAACAGATACTTGCCTGCATCCCAGAACTGGAGGACTTTAAAAAGGGAAGAGAAATTTGGTTTGCCTACAAAATGAAAATGGGAAAACCCCTAGCCATGGCATGTGACTACAATGATGTAGTAATCATCGCCAAAGCAGCTAAGATATTGAGGAAACAGATGCTTGAACATGAGACAGAATTTGATGGAACCTTAACAGCAGACACTAAAAGAGAATCTGTGCAACCAAGTTGGTTGGAATTTGTAAGTGCTACAAAATGGCGGCAATATAAAATCCCAACTTAAATATGGAACTTCATCTACTGATCTAGCTTGAGCACAACTTTTGCACTTCAACTGTCGAAAGAATCCAGCATCTTCAACATTCTCCAGACATTCCAAGCCAAGAGAACCTCCAATATATATTGATCTCCTGGTCTCTGCAAAAACCAGGAAGCGTCAATTAATTGATACATTCCATCACCATGGAATCAGCATCAGCTATGATAGGGTTCTGGAATTGACTAAAGGGTTAGGAGAAGCAGTTTCAACAAGGGCTGTGGAGGCAGAAGTAGTTTGTCCCACTACACTTAGAAAAGGGCTCTTTACAACTTGTGCTGTTGACATCTGGACCATAATCCAAGTGACACAACTGCAAAAACATCCTTCCATGGGACAGGCATATCTTTGTTTTAGCATCCGAGCACTGATGAAAAGGTTGAGGACAGAAACTTGGCCCAAACCATCCAAAGTGGAACAAAGTAAAAAAAAGTACCTTCTCTTCCTGAATATTACACAAATGTACCTCCTGCTCACTTTAAACATGAGAATCCCCTCCCTTCATCCAGTGGAAGTGCAGGACACCAACAGGTTGTGCTTTCAAAGCATCTTTCTCTTAAGTATGAATGGCTTGAGAAAGTCAGTCTGGGCAGCACATCACACTTCTCAGAAGCGACAGGCCCCATTTGAAATAAGCTTGTCATCAATGTTGCCTCTTTTTCAAGAAGCAGCTCATTCAGTTGCAATGATAAAACATGCCATGGATATTGCAAGAGCAACCACACAGTTTCTCAATCCTGGCCAAACTCCAGTTCTAGCAGTTGATCAGCCACTATTTGCAATTACTAAGCAAATCCAATGGGATTGGCCACTGCAGTATGGTGATATGGTTATTATTTTTGAGGGCTGCATATAGAAATGGCAGCACTCAAAATTCTGGGTGATCTCTTGAAAGACAGTGGTTGGACTGGTGCTCTTGCAGAAGCAGAAATAGCTACTCCTGGAACAGCAGATTCATTTATTTCTGCTTCACATTTGAAGAAGACATGTCTAGCCCACCAGGTGACAGCTTGCAGTTTATATCAGCTGCACAAAGCTGCCTATATGGCACATATCCAGGAAGCAGAAAAAGAAATTGAGCTAAGCTGTGAAAGGTGGATCAAAAAACGAGAATCAGTGTCTCCCCAATTCTACTTTTGGAATCTTGTGCTTCAGCTAGAACTTCTAGTGTTTGTTTCCACCAGGTCATACCGAGAGTCTAATTTCCAGTTGTACAAAGATGCGCTGCAAGAACTCATTCCTTTCTTCTTTGGCCTGGACCATGTACATTATGCCAGGTGGCTTTCAATTCATTTGAGGGACATGGAGGCTCTCCAAAATGACACATTTGATGAATTCACAAAGGGAAATTTCACTGTCCACAAAACCACTCTGCCTTTTTCCTCAAAGGCTATAGACCAAGCCCACGAGCAGAATAATGCTCATGTGAAAGGACATGGGGGAGCCGTTGGCCTATTTGAAGATGAAGATGCTCTCAGAAGGTGGACAGTGGCTGGTCCTGAAGTAAACCGCCTGATCAATGAGTTTGAGACTAAAAGTGATGCTGATCCAAAGTCTGAGGGTAAGCACCATGATGAAAATGAAACTGTGCAAAAAAGGTTTCTTGAAATGGTTGAAAATCTGGCAAAAGTAATCAAAGAAATGGGCAACCCTTTTGAGGAAGATTCAGTAGATCTGATTGTGCTAGACAATCATGAAATTATGGACAGCAAAGTTAGTGAATCCTTGAGATCTAAGATGGGCCTTGGACAGACACAATTCACAAACTTTATTGAGAGGCTCAGGACACCCAGCAAATTCTATGAAACCAGCACACAAGAACAAAATTCTACTGTTCAGTCGCAAGATGTCTACTACAGAATCCAAGGGCAAACAGTCACTGCAAACCATAAAGGATGATTGTAATCTATTCTCACGCCTCTTCATATCATGCCAGAATAGACAGTGTGATTTAAATGAATTCTTTCAACATGAAAATCAAAACTGCCCCACCAGCACTGGCACAGAATGGACAGATGCGTCTGGGCACCAAGTCACAGCTGCTGCCTCTACTAGAACAGCATGCATCAGACGTCCCTGACAAAGAGCCTACCGCTGATGTAATCATAATGGATGGTGCAGCTCTTATAAGTGCTCTGAGACCAACCAAGGGGTCTACATTTGAGTCCTATGCTAAAGAAGAAGTCCTATCCAAGATTCAGAAGCACATACAGAAGTACAAGAAAACACACATTGTATTTCATGTGTATAGGACAGACAGTATGAAAGCACAAACAAGACAAAAAAGAGGCACAGGAGTTTGCCGGAGAGTAATTAGCACAGCAAAAACTCCTGGCAATTGGGCCAGCTTCCCCAGGAATGACCACAACAAAACTGAACTATTTGCAATTTGGCAGACACAATCATTTCATCTCAAGCAGATGATACATCATGCATAATTGTCACTAAAGGGGATGCTGCACTTTGTAGCAAAGCTGAACAAGACACTGCTGACCTACAGGGCTGCACTCACAAAGAGGTAGATACTAGAGTCCTTTTACATGCTGCATATACTGCAAAGCATGAAGTTATCTCAAGTGCAATCATATGTAGTACAGACACTGACATTGTCATCATAGCAGTATCTAGCATAGAAAAAACTGGTTTGGACAAGCTATGGATTAAATTTGGTAGAGGAAAAGACATGAGGTGGACACCTATCCATGAAATTGCAGCAGCCATAGAACCAAAAGCCTCAGCCCCTTCCTTTTTCCACGCATTTAGCAGGTGTGACACGGTGTCTGCCTTTCAAGGAAAGGGGAAGAAGTCTGCATGGCAAACATGGACTGTGTTCCAGCTTGCCACACACACCATCACCAAACTAAGTTCAACACCAGCAGCTGTAGAAGATGAAGACCTGCAAATTATTGAAGAGTTCGTGGTGCTAATGTACGACAGAAGCAGTTCGTATAAAAATGCAAATGAGGCTAGACTTGATCTCTTTGCAAGAGAGCAAAGAGCTTATGATTGCATTCCCCCTACAAGGGCTGCTCTTGGAGAGCATTGCAATAGAGCTGCCTTTCAAGCAGGGCATATTTGATGCCAGTCTTTAGTATGTCATCCAGTTTTGCCCAGTCCAAGACACTGGGGATGGCAACAGATTGATGGCACCTGGTTTCAGTATTGGACAGATTTGCCAATAGCAGCAAAATCTTGCCAAGAACTGAATAAGTGTGGCTGCAAAAAAGAATGCCATGGCAGGTGCAAGTGCTACAAATCTGGACTTAGCTGCACAGCTCTCTGCAGCTGCACTTGCTAAAACTAACTGATACACAAAACATACTGGTTTCTCTCAGGAGATACATACTTTGTTATCTTTGGTGGCCATTTTGGAAATATGGTGTTCATATGGTGGCCATATTGGAAAGATGGTTTCACTTTATCTCCTCATGACAGTAAGAATGCCAAAATACAAATTCTCAATTATTATATGGACAGTATGCAACTCTTATAGGCTTATGAAATGAAAATATTTGAAATATACAGCAAATTTGCTACCATTTTGGAAAAGTGTCAGCCATCTTGGAAATAGCCAAATATTGAGGTGGCTGGAGGTTGGTTTTGATTTATGGGGATAATAAGAGTTCTCATGCCAAATCAGTTGCATCACCATTTGCACTTTTTTCCCATTATCCCGCTCCACTACTACCCAAGATCAGCGATAATACACCACTGGCAAATTTAAGAACAAAGCTGCCATCGACAATTGGTGTTTACTCGAAGGCCAGCAAAAACCGAACGAGGTTGTTGGCTAAGTAGTTTGTGGCAGTCCCATTAGTGGGCAGGACCAGTCACCTGCACTAAACTTTGAAGTGTTACCCGCGAATTTTTTAATTTAGGCTGCCGTGCAAGAGGAAACTATAGCTATGTAATTACTTGGTAAAATACAATATTAATATATTTACACAAAACATCAGATCCAAGTCAAGTCCAGTGCCCCGAGCAACAGCAAAGACATGTAGCCTCAACACTGATAAGAAAAACAAGTGACTAGGTTACCAATAGGTGAATGAGTACTACCCTGCTACTCACCTGCCTGTCACCATTAACTAACATGTTGCCAAGCTTCACAACCAAACCGGCTGTTACTAAAAATGTACCTCAAAAAGGTGTTGAAATAACACGTAAGAGCTTGGTACCCCTTCTTCTATTTTTCCAGTGGCCTTGGCTGAATATATTTAAAAGTTGAAGCTTTTTAATGGTTTGTACTCTTTAAGATAATTTTTGTTACCTTCATATCACCTCTAAATTATACTTACCAGCCACACCAGCTACCTGCTCCACTACCTGTTGGTGTTCCACATGACGGTAAACTGAACTGAGAATTCGTTTTTCTTCATTCAACTCCTGGAGTTCACTTGCTGGTACAGGATCATCAATGTCCTCTTCCAACTGAACTGTTTCAAAAGGTGACTCAGCCATTTCCTGAAATTTCCAAATTTATAAAAGTTACAATTCAATACAATGCAATTTATATACTTTCCTACAAATTAGAATACAGCTACATTAACTCCCTTTGATCTTTGTTTTTCTTTGTTCCACCCAAAACCCTTTCTTTTACACACTTTTCACATGTCTATGCTAATACCAGATACTCCATACCTTGGCAAAATCACAACTGCAGAAGAAGAAAAGACCTGAAACTCCTAATAGATTAATGCTTGTGTAAATGGTTTCTCAAGCCCTCCAGTGGCCAAATGTTTCATTTCCTGTGTTGGATGTTCAACAGTTCACAGCCTTTACTCTGACTTTTGCTTTGAATTGCTACCTCAGTGAAGGTTCAGTGTGTTTTATTCACATCTGAAGCATGATAATTAACCTGTAACAGTGTTCAAGATAATATGATATTTTCATAATAAAATTAAGTTTCATATATACTTACCAAGTAATTACATAGATATAGTTTCTAACTCGGGCGGCACCCTTTATTTTAAGAATTGTGGTAGTACTTCGACAGTTAAGTGTAGGTGACAAGCCCTGCCCACTAACAGGAGTACTGGAAACGACTTAACAGAAAACCTCATTCTGCTTGTGCCTTTATGTCCAAGAGAGGGGAGGAGGGCAGGCTCTGATTCTGTAATTGCTTGGTAAGTATATATAAACTTAATTTTATGGTAATGACTGAAATAGAAAAACTACTAGCATTGACACAATGCTTGTCATTTCCTTATGTGGTAAGAGAGCTACTGCAGGTGAATAGTGCCTCTGGTTGGTGCTCACCTTAACTTGTAGTGGCGTGGCGGTTGACCCGTGGGTGTCGCCTCTACTTAAGTGGGAGCTTTGCAGAGGAGGATAGGCTTGATAGCTGGCAAAGGGTACACAAGTGCCCCTGCCCTGGGAGCAGTGACAATATAAAAAAACAACTAGACAATGCTTTCACCTATACTGAAAACACCACAACCCATCTGCTGAGACTGGTGGGTACTCCAGGTACAATGTACCCCCTGGCTTCAGAAAATTTGACACCTTACCTCAAGGCGAAGAGATTGTACGAGAAAAAGCAAGATTCCCATGCTTCCTCCCCAAATACTGTGCCACTGATAATGGCCCCAAGGTACTGCAATTTCAAACACTGTCTCAATATAAAAACAAACCAAATTTTTGGGGGAGCATGGCAACTGGTTCTCACGAAAAAAGCCAGATAAAAAAATCTGTTTTTTTCTAATTGCTCTCTGTCCTGACCATTTTCAAATAAAAAGTTCAACTTCTTTCAAATAGTGAGACTCTCTGTCCTGACCAATTTCAAATAGAAAGTTCAACTTCTTTCAAATAGTGAGACGAGAAGATCGGTTCACACTTCCAGTAGGCCAACTGCAGAATGAAAGTGAGGGACATATATGCCTGTAAGCTAATAAGGTAGAGACTGCTCTGATGTCAAGAGATTTCACTTTAAAAGTAGGCAAAATGTCCTACTAAATCTGAGAGTGCACCTCAGAAATTAAGTCTTGATGAAGAAGTACAATACATTCTTAGTCAGAGGGCGAGACAGGTTCTTGACAGAGCACCAGAGTTACTGGATGGTCCTCTGATCTTCTTGGTCCTGCTCAGGAAATACCTTAAGACCCTAGCAAGACAAAGAACTCTCTCTTCTTCCTCAGAGCCAAGGTATCCATCCATTAAGGTCTTAATGGAGAGAGAAAGAGACTAAGGCTTGGAAGGGTTCTTGTTTTTGGCTAAAAACCAAGGGTAAAGTAGCAAACTGCATCTCCTTGTGAAAACAAAAAACCTACCCTTTATCGATGGCTCGGGAAAAGAAACAAAGAGGTTCAAAAGAGGGACCTGTCAGCCACTTAAGACACTACTTCTAGGTTCCAGGAGACCGGATCTTCCTTTCTTTGCTTAAACGCATCAAAGGACTTGACACGGTCGTTAAGATCTGGGATTGATGCAAGATTCAGGACCCGTGTTTAAATACTGAGCTAAACACAGCTTGATACCCCTTAATGGTGGAGGACGAGAGATTCCTAGATCTTCTTGGATAAAGAAGGAAATCTGCAATTTGGGTCACAGACGTCTCAGAAGAAGAGACGTTAAGTCAGAGACACCAACTTCAGAAAATCGCCCACGTAGCCTGAAAGATGCCGCTAGGAAATTGACACCTGCAACTTGCAATAGCCTTTGCAGTGCGTCTTGAAAACCCTTACGCTCTGACAAGCTTCCAGACAGTCTGAAGCCTGTCAGGGCAAGAGCAGACAATCCTTTGGTATCTCTTAAAATGAGTAGACATTGTTTTTAGGGGAAGAGGTCTCGGAAAATCCACCCACAACAGTGGCGGGTCCTGGAACCATTCTTTCATGGGCCAAAACGGGCTATGAGAGTAATTGTAACATTGTGATGAGCCTAAGACTTGAAGGGCAGAAAGGCATAGTGGTCCAAGTGGGACCAATCTTGCAGTATGGCATCTGTTGCCCTTGCTAGAGGGTCTGGGGCCTGAGAACAAAAGAGAGGAAGGCGATGGTTCCTTGAGGTAGCAAACACGTCCAATGTCGGCCTGCCCCGTGGTATCACATTCCGATAGACCAGGGGATCCATGGTACAATAGGTGAGAAGGACCTACTTTTCAACAGCTCAGTTCACCCGCCAGAATATTTAGTTTGGCCTGAATAAACTGAGTGACTAGACTCACTTGACTGATCTGTCCACAATAGGTCTCTTGCTGTCTGGCAGAGAGAAAATGAGTGAGTGCTGCCTCGCTTTCATATTTGTGTTAGGGCTGTGGTATTGCCTGAATGGATTACAAGTCTTGTTGTGAACTAGGGTTGAGAAGCGCTGAAGCCAAAAGTGAATTGCTTCCAGCTCTCTGACGTTGACATGAAGGTTCTGTCCTTCCCGGTTCCCCAAGAGGACTCCCTAACCTAGAACCGAGGAGTCTGAATAGAAGTCTAGGTCTGGGCTCAGAGGATGAAAGGCTTTCCTTCTGAAAGTCTACGTTTGGACCGCCACTATGCTGGTCCGACTTGATCTTCGGGTTGATGGGAAATGCATAGGTGTCCAGCTGTGTTTCCCTGTCCCAGTTGGCCTTGAGGAAGAATGGCAAAACTCTCATGAGAAGTTTGCCTAACTTGATTAACATCTTGATGGATGAGAGTCCCCAGTAGGATCATCCACTGATGGGCCGAGCAAGATGAAGGGACTAAAAGCCTGTGGATCGTCTGAAGGCAGCTGGCGATTCTCTTGGCAGACAGAAAAGTCCGAAAAGTCAGAGAGTTGAGACTTATCCCCAAACAGAGGAGCTCTAGTGACAGGGCCAACTGGGACTTTGAAGGTAGATGATAATTCCCAGTTCCTGAGGGGGGAGATGTTCAAGTCATTCCTGCACTTTTCCCTTGAAGGGGTTCGAAGAAGCAAGTTGTCCAGATATAGACTGATGCTTATGCATATTAAATGACGTCATTTACCTATAGGAGTGAGGACTTGAGTGAATACTTTAAGGTGCTGAAGAGAGGCCGAAGCAAAGAGCCCGAAACCGGAAGATTTAGCTGGTGCCGGGCTCTCGGGTGGTGCCTGGTGCTCTGAGAGGAGACAGGTGTTTAGACGCTGACGTGGGGCGCCTGAGAGAGTGTCCTGGAAGATGAATCTTAGATACTTCCTGGACTCTGGATGGATGGGGAAGTGGAAGCATGCATACTGAACATCCAAGGTTATTATCCAATCGCCCTGGTGAATGGATGGATGGACTGACTGGTTCGTCTCTATCTGAACTTCATCTGTCAGACAAAGAGAATGAGGGATCTTAAGTTGAGGACTGGTCTCCAAACCGCGATGATTTGGGGACCACAAACAGACAGTAGAAGAAGCCCTCTGAGTTGATCTCCTCAACTTCTTCTATGGCTCCCTTGGGAAGTCTACCAGTAGACGAAGAAGGTCCGGAAAACACTCTCTGAGAGGCCAGAAAGGAGCTATGAGGGTCATGGTCACATTGCTGTGCATCTGGAACTTGTTCAAAACCTCCCTGATTATGCAGAAGGGAGGGAAGGCGTACAGGTATAGATTCAACCAATCTTGTAGCCTGGTGTCCGTAGCCCATACAAGGGGTCTGAGGCTGGAAAGCAATACAGAGGAAGACGATGGTTCCTGGAGGTGGCAAACAAATCTATCATTGATTTACCCCATAACTTCCACAGGTCTCAACGGGGTCCATTCGGTGGGGAGGACCTGCTTTTGATGACTTAGCTCGTCTGCCATCACATTTAGTTTCCCTTGGATGAACTGAGCGACCAGCATCACTCGATTTCAGTCTGCCCACAGCAGTAAGTCTCTCGCTGCTTGACAGAGAGAAGGAATGGGTCCCGCCTTGCTTTCAAATATAGGCTAAGGCTGTGGTGTTGTCCGTGTGAACCACTACAGTCTTGTTGAGGACTAGGGAGGCAAAACTCTGAAGGCCTAGCTGAACTGCCTTCAGTTCTCTTACATTGATATGTAAGTCCTGTTGAACTGGAGTCCACATCCTGGAGACTTCTTGATTCTCTAGTAAGGCTCCCCATCCTATGTCCGAGGTGTTGGAATAAAAGTTCAGGTCTGGGTTCATTGGATGAAGGGACTTCCCTTCTGACAGCCACCACTGCAGGTGGTGATTGGGTAGATATGACTGTCTGGCTGTCTTTCTGTTCCAGTTGGCCTTCAGGTAAAACTGAAAAATTCTCATATGTAACCTGCCTATTTTGTCAAAAGATTCTACAGAGGCCAGAGTCCCCAATTGGCTCATCCATTGCTCAGCAGAACAAGACGAAAGGTATAGAAATTTTTGGACTGTCTGAAGGCAGTTAGATATCCTCTTGTGTGACTGAAAAGCCTGAAAAACCTGAGAATTTAGAATCATCCCCATATAAAGGATTTCTTGTGAAGGGTTTAACTGTTTAAAAGAAGGCCCAGCTCCTGGGTAAGAAGAATAGTTTCGTGCATGTCCTCCATGCATGTCTTTCGACGAGGATCGAAGAAGCCTGTCATCTAGGTAAAGACTCACGTGATCCCTACTAAATTGAGCCATTTACAAAGGGGAGCGAGAACTCGCGGGAACACCTGCAGAGCCGTCAAAAGGCCGAAGCAAAGGACTCGAAACTGGTATACAGTACTTTGTCTTGAAAGACAAAACTCAGATATTTTCTGGATACTGGATGGATTGGAATATGAAAGTACACACCTTGCATACCTAGGGTTACCATCCATTTGCCCTGGTGAATGGAAGCAAGGACTGACTGGCTTGTCTCCATCTTGAGTTTTGTCTTCAAGACAAAATGATTGAGGGTGCTTACAATGAGGACCGGTCTCCAACCCCTCGGTGTTTTGGGAACCACGAAGAGATGTTCTCACCGCTTGTCCAGCGGTGAGAACATCAGAGCTGACTTCTGCAATTAGGTAACCTCCTTGGGTGTGAAGGAGCACCAGACCTCTCGTTTCTTGAGTACCCCAAAGGTAATGAGAGCAGAAAGCTCAAGCAAGCCATCTCTGACGGCTTTGTATGCGCAAGACAAAACACCAAGCCAGTCCGAAGCAGTGTCTACAGCCGATCCTGATGATCCTCGATCCTCTTGGCCAATGCGCCCACTACCCAATCAAGGAAACTGAGGATTTAAAAAACTTTGAAAATTACATTTTTATTATAAAAAAAAAGTTTTATAAAATACTGTATTTACCAAGTAATTACATAGCTATATTTTCCTCTTGCATGGCAGCTTAAATGAAAAAATTTGCGGGTAATGCTTCAGAGTTTAGTGCAGGTGACTGGTCCCACCCATTAACGGGAATACCAGGAATGACTTAAAAGACAACCTCATTCTGTTTATGCCGTATGTCCATCGGAGGGGAGGTGCAATCATGTAATTACTTGGTAAGTATATATAAAACTTTATTTTATAAAACTTTATTTTATCATAAAAACATCATTTTTATATAATTAACTTACCTAGTAATTACACAGCTGATTTCCACACCGACAGGAGGTGGGATACATGGACATATTCTACTCCAAAACATTAAGACATGTCATGAATTTGAAATAGAAAAAGTTGCCAGCATTGAAAACAATGCTTGTTGTTCCTTATCAGTTAAGAGAGCAGGCAGTAGAATACTGCCTCTGGCTGGTGCTCAACTCTAGCGACTTGGCGGTATAGCCAGGAGCGTCTGCTACTAAGTGGGAGCTTTGCAGCGAAGGAGAAGTCTGATAGCTAGCAGGAGAAAATCCTATACAGGCAGTCCCCCGGTTATTGGAGGGGTTCCGTTTCTGAGGGTGTGACGATAACCGAAAATCACTGTTAACTGAAAATCAGCGATTTCGGCGATTTTCGGGGGTTATTGGCGGCGAAAAGCGCCGATTTTCAGTTATCAGAGCCTCTTTTAGGTATGTATCAGCGCCAATACCCAATTATCGGCGGCGATAAGCGGAAATCGGCGATTTTCGGTGCCAAAAATTGCAGATTTTTGTCGCTAGACAAGCCCCATAAAACCAGATCGCTGTTAACCGAGCCCGCCGTTAACCGGGGACTGCCTGTACTCAAGGCCATCTAGAAGAGAAGGCCAGGTCAGTGGGGGGTTAACGTCAGCGGCGTAGTGCTACTTGGTCGAAGCCCTCAGGCTAACGGGACAACTGACGATCTACACCCTCTCTCTGTTTCTTTTCCATGGCTTAATTAGTGCGTTACAACTTTTTTTTTTTTTTTTTTTTACCACCTTCTTGAAGTTGATTTTTTAAAATCATTATTGCTGCTACAAAATCGTTCTTCTGCCACCTTGCCGCTTATGGTAATCATCTTTCTTAAACAGCTAAACTAACTGTGGTTTAGTTTGGGCATAGTAAATAACCAGAATCATTCAAACATGATTTTATTATAAAATAAAACACATTAACAAAAATAATACAAATTCCTAGCAATTTTAAACAAACTAACATGCAATTCTTTATGCAATTACCCACACACACCTGATCTTACTGTGTATTTTCTTTACCTGAAGCATTTGACATTATTTGGATTTTATTTTTTGACTCTGTCAATGTTTGCAATTTTCTCTTTTTCCCTTGCCTCATAAGCTTATTGCTCAGTTCCAGGTGAGTATTATGGATCCATATACAGTAAAATTTTCCGTAATAACAGCAGAAAACCGGAAAAAATAGAGCGTGACCTCTCCATTCAAAGCATAAAGCAGCACTAGCTTAGCACTACCAAGGTCTCGTCACACCTCTTTCACCCCCCAATTGACCAGGCCTTCTCTCTAGACGGCCTTGCTGTACTTCCTTCCACAATGCCAAGCCAATTACTAAAAATCACAGGGTACTGCAAAAAATGTTAGTACTGTTTAAACTTTCTGAAGAGGTGAGAAGCAAAAATCGATTACAATTCCAGTAGGTTGATTGTAGGATGGATGTAAGAGGTGTATATGCACGAAGGCTTATGAGGTAGAAGTTGTTTTGACGTCTTTAGCTTTCACTTAAAAGTAGGCCCAATGCTCTCCTAAAACTAAGAATGGTCTCATAGACCAAGTCAATACATGAAGAACAATGCATTTTTAGAGGGTGAAAAAAGGGGTCCTTGTCAGAACACTATAGCTTATGAATGGCCCCCGGTGCTTCCAATCCTGCTCAAGTAATACCTGAAAACTCCAACAGAAAAGAGAGCTGCCTACTCTTTCCCAGATCCAAGGATGTGGGGAGATTTGGTGCCAGATGATCAGAAGCTGGCGCCAGATGTAGGCGGTGCCAGCTGAACTGGACGCCAGATAACTAATTGGTCAGGAGCTAGCGGGCACTTCGAGGAGATCAGGGTAGAGCTGGCGCCAGGCGAGCTGGAAGACAGACAAGGTAAAGGTTTGGGCCGGAGGGTGCTCCAGGGAGCCCAGAGTACTGTCCCCAGCTGTCAAGACTGTCTTCTCTTCCATTAAGTTACTGAGAGGGAGAAAACTGTTCCAGGTCATGAAAGGGTCCTCATTCTCGGTTCCAAGCTACCTTCTGAGCACCTGGCGCCAGCTTCCGAGTGCCCGCTGCCAGCTCCAAAGCACCCAGCGTCTGCTCCCAAGCACCCAGCTCCCGCTCACAACTGTCCAGCATCCACTCACGAGCACCTAGGCACCCTTCATCTCCTTCGCCTCTCCTTGTTTGTGGACCCAGTTTATCCTGCTCTGGCTCCGATAAAACGTCAGTTGGCACAAATTATGGACCTTCTAAAGAAAGATCCTCCCACCTGTCTCCGATTTCTTCAGATGAAGAGGTCGAACAAGAACCTGTGGCTCCTTTGGGTTTTGCCTTATTGAGATATTTGATGGTGAACTCTCTCTCCTTTCTTGTCGCAGTTGCCCCATCTTTGCCTGCCTCAACGTTCTTAATGAGGAACCAGACAGATGACAGAATCTTCAGCGTAGAATAGAGATATTCAGAGGAAAATAGCTGGCTGTAATAAGCCAATCAGAGGCAACTGTACGTCCAGTCATTCATTTGACGTTCTATGTAAATATTTGAACTCTAATGTAGTTAACTGTGTTCTGAAACATTTGAATGGGACTGGTCAAGGTTATGGTATTCGATAACTGAATTTATCCTAATGCAAACCACTGTTAAGAAATTTAATAAGAAAACTACACTTTTATTATAAAGTTTGACAGAATCAACATAATATTTTCAGTCATTGTAGCTAAATTATTTATCGTTTCAATGAGAAATCAGAACCAGCTTCAAAAGTTTTAGGAGTTAAGGGAAAAATCGTTAATGAAGTTATACATGCTTCGACAGTTCATCGTCTCTACCTTACGAACAACTCCTCCCTCTTCCCGCACCCCCACCCCCATCACTCCACCTCCATTTTCTACGTCAGTCTCAAGAGCCAAACGCCAGTGTACGATGGTATTATGTTATGTAATTTCCCTCTGATACAACATCTTATATAATCATAAAAAATCACTTATAAAACCATGAATCACGTTGCAGTTTGTTCGTAAACTTTTTTCTTTGTCAGGTCATTTTGTTTCTTTTGAAATAATCAAGTGAATATATATTAACAGGTAAGGAAATGTATCCACCAATAAGGCTTGCCTTTGAGACAAAGAATTCATTCATATTTTCAAGTTTCTACTACAAAAACAAAAGCGGCATTGCCATTTAGCATGTCTAGTGAATGCAGGGAGTAAATGGAATCATTTCCCCGACTGTACTATGAGACAATCGGGGGACTGACACCCAAAGCACGCCACGCAGCTGAACTCCAAAGATAAATTCGTCAGAGCTCTCTCTGTCCATCTCGCGCCTCTCAGAACAACCGAGAGGAGAAGAGAACAGGTAAGGAGAAAGAGTACCCCTACCTGTCCTGCCAGTAAGACCAGCAGGAGAGATGGACCGTGAGCGATAATCAGCCGAAGGAGATTACTGCCACATGGAGGAAGAAGAGTGCTTGTGCTGTGGCATGGTGCTTTCCTGGGAAAAGCAGAAAGTTCACTCAAACAGAGCCGAGAACCCCATTCGGAAAAACTGAGTGGGGCTAAGCCGAGACACACTGAACCGAACCGATCATGCGAACACAATCCGACTTAGTGTTATGTGGTGGACTGGGAGGCAGGCAGGGCGAGCCAAGCCAAGCCGAGCCGAGCCAGTCTCACAAGCGTGACCAGGGGCTGGGCGGGGCGGGCAAGCCGAGTCGATCATGCGAACACAATCAGCACTGGACAGAGCAGAACTCGTCTGCTGTGAACTAGTGCTGGTTCCCGAACTCTAAACTCCTTCGAGAAGAAGGTTCAAAGGGGAATTCTGTATCTGCTATCCTGCATCCTCGAACCCTAAGGTTCAAGACAAGGATGAAACCGGCCAAGCAACTGAAGCAGCTGGTGGGCAGCAACGAGACATTCAGCATCTCAGCACCCAGACACCTGGCGTCTGGGCACCCAGACACCTGGCATCTGGGCACCCAGACACCTGGCGTCTGGGCACCCAGACACCTGGCGTCTGGGGCACCGAGACACCCAGGGTGTCTCGGCACTTTCTCTCGTCCTGTGCCTCTCGTCAGAAGGAGCACTCGTGATTCATAGAATTTGAGCAACCCACGAGACTCCCAAAAATCAGGAGTGGCTGCTTCCAGTTTCCAAAGAAATCGAAAAGAGCCAGTCTTAGATGCAGACTTCCAAGACTGGCAACGAGGGCGTGGCCTTGAGAGGCCGCGCTCTTGTGGCCCCTGAAATGCCAGACCCCACAGGAGAATGCGAATCAGTTCCCGCCCGAGGGCAGGAACAGCCAACGAAATAAACTTGTCTCCCGGAAGAGAGTCAGTCCCTTAGAAGTCCCGCAAGACTCCTGAAGGGAATCTCTTCCCTGATTCTTCTGGTGTTCGAACCGATAGGATCGAGACACCAGACTGGGAACCCGACCGGGCACTGGTAAGCACTCGGGGAGCGCTTGTGATGCTGGCAGGAAGAGCTTAGACACCTGGGTGCCTTGGCCCTTTCTCTCACACTGCTCCCGAACTGGGCCGGGGAGAGTACTCTCCAGACCAGATTGGGATACTCAATATTTCACAAAGCCTTGAGCACTCGGAGTGGCTCGCGAACGAGCGCCCAAAGCAGCCCCCGTCTAAAGGCGGAACCTCTAGGACTGGGAACGGGATCGCAAACCGAGATCTGCGTGCCCACGGCTCCCGAAACACAAAACCCAAGGGTATGCAAATCAGTTTCCTAACCCAAAGGTCAGGAAGAGCCAACGAGAAACCCACTGCTTCCTCGGAAGGAGGCAGTCCCTAGAGGTCCAAGGGCATCAAGAGTAAAGAAGCAGCCTTCATCTACTTTGGCGACGGCAGCAGAAGATGAAATCAAAGATAAGTTGAAGAAGACAGCAGCTACTTCCACAAGGCAACTTCCTTCACCTCCACTCCAACATCTACAGGATGGTGGACATGAAAAATCGTAACCTTCAGGGCAGCTAGGCAGGAACACAATGGAAGCAGCCCAGGACCACTAGGAGAAGCAGCAGTCATGATCAGGATAGCCGATGCAGGAGCTATGGCAGCGGTTCGGAAGGCAGGGGCTACCGCAACGGCCATGAATGTCGCTTCCACAGGGCAACTCCCTTCACCTTCACTCTGACAACTTCTACAGGATGGCGGACATCGTAACCTCTAGAGCAGCTAGGCAGGAGCACAACGGAAGCGGCCCCGGGCACGACCACCAGGAGAAGCAGCAGACATGATCAGGACAGCCGATGCAGGAGCTACGGAAGCAGTTCAGAAGGCAGGAGCTACAGCAACGGCTAGGAACCTCACATGAAAGTCACCAGCAGCGACAGGAACGATCAGGGCGGCTGCGGCAGGAGCATAACACAGGAAACAGCAGGAGCAGATGAACCACAGGTATGCCATAGGCAGTGCCACGGCATACATGAAGGCCAGCAATGACAGCGATCAATCCACATCGGCGGAAACAGAGTCAGAACGATCCCGACGTGGAACTGTCATTCCAACCAGGTACTGTGGTCGGTCCCGAAGCAACAATGAATGAACGTCGGGACTCCTTCATGCAAGATATCCCCTCAGATATCCAGTTAACTACTGCTGTGTCTGTGATGCTCACTGTCAACCTGAAAGAAAAAGCAAAGATGATTAATAGAGGGATACTCCTCTTGCTACGAGGGGAACTGCCCTACACAGCAAGAGGAGGCCCTTAGAAGAGGTCGCCTGACTGCCCGCGGCTGCCCCCGAGGTCTTCGCCCAACAAGTGAGCGAAGAGGGCGAAGGAGAGATCAGGAAGAATCTACATGGAGAGAGAAGGACAGAGGGGAGGCCACCAAGGGCGCCGTGGAAGCGACGCTTACCGACGACGCCCACAACCTACCCCCCACCGCAACTCTAAGCGCAGGCGGCGAAAACAACACTCAGCACAAGTAGGAAGGAAGTAGTCATGCCTTTTGTACTTGGAGGGCAGCAGCCCAGGATGGGAAGCGAACTCTTACGTCCCAATCAATGTAAGGGAGCGAAGATGTTACATCCCAATCTAATATCTCCGATTGTACAGGGGAACGCCTTCAGTATCTAAATAAAGGGCTACTGGAAGAGAAGCATTGCAGCTCGGTTAAGCTTCTCTAAATATACCCTTGGCTGTCAAACCCAAGACAGAGCGCAGGGGAATGACGGCTTATGCAAGGTTATCACAAATCGTGGGTTTGCATTAATAAATATCAAACACACGTAATAATATTAATAAATATCAAACACACGTAATAATATACACAAAAATACATCAAGATCCCACCGGGATAATAAGAGCTTAACGACAGTCAGGCAAAGAGATCCGAAACCACGTCTGCAACGCATGATGGCCGAAAGCAAACTGGAATGTTTACATCCGGGCAGGCGGGTACTCCCACCTACCTGGCGGGGGTTACTGCCTAACCACCTTGCTCAAGAGTTTAACGGCCATTTCCAGCCTATGCTGAAAGTAATTCCTACGGTAAATGACCTCAGGTTTGTATATCTTGTCGGAAGAACGTGGGTTTGTACATCAATAAATATCAAACACACGTAAAATATAAACAAAATTACAGAAAGATCCCACCGGGATAATAAAGAGCTTAATTGACAGTCAAGCAAAGAAATCCGAAAACACGTCTGCAACGCATGATGGCCAAAAGCAAACTGGAATGTTTACATTCAGGCAGGCAGGTATTCCTGCCTACCTGACAGTAGTTACTGCCTAACCACCTTGCTCAAGAGTTTAATGGCCGTGTCCAGCTTCGCCATCAGTAATTCCTAATGTAAAGGACCGACAGTTTGTACATCACTTCGGAACAACAACAATTTCAAGAGCATCCATACGAGGTGCCTAATTTAGCATCAGTTTTCTCGGCAAATATCAAAATTTCTCAAATTAACTCACCTCTACAGCATCATGTAGGCCACATCCTTTTCTGTACTGTTCAGTCAAAATATTTCAATAATAATCGCTATCTCCGTATGGAGCTCAGTAACACTGAAGACTACTAAGTGCGCCCGTTTCAGTAAATACCATTTGCGTGCAAAGTGGCCACCACGTTTAGCAATATCCCTTTGGAGACGAATGTAAACACGCAAACAAAAGACGGCAAATATCATAAAAATAAGGAAAATGTTCGTTTCCGGTCCGAACATCCCCACTCAATTCTTTATAAAAAATGAAAAACATTCTTTATACATAATTCTTGCAAACTCATATTTATCACAATAAAAAATATAAGTAAATAATTGAGAATTATTTTTTCTAAGTTTCAAATGTGCAAAATGCACTTAGGGACATGTGATCCCCCCGGGTATAAGTACTGAACACGGCGAAAGCGTAGAAGAATCAATGCCTGGCCGCCCTTGGGCTAGTGGCCTACTAGCACTCGTGTGGGACTGGAGTTCGGACCGGAAACGAACTTTTCCCAAAAATATACAACAGGCAACAAATATTCCGGTCACCAACTTGCGGGAGCCAGACTTCCCGAGTAGTCTCAGTTGTAGCCAGAGGTCTCCCTCAGCTGGGCTACCAGCCCCAAAGCCCAAGCAGGGTGAACAACGCCGTCAGGTGGGCCGCCGAGGAAGAATTCCGAAGGGCGAGGTGGAACAAGAGAAGCGGGATGGCACAAAAAGCAAGAGGCCAAGAGGGTGAAACTAGCCCACCGGGGGGTGCTATGGGGTTGCGGCACAACCTTCTGATAACCACATGAGGGGCGCGGCCGGCACTCTTCCCCACCTACAGGAATTTTAGTCCAGGACGCATAGGGAGGTAGCCTACCAGGGCCGCGACTTCGATTCGATACTAGGCTAGTCAGCAGTTTTACAACCAGCAACGAGGAATTTACACGAGGCTACAACTTACGCTTTGAGTTTGGGAACACTTTTATGTTATCCTGCTTCACATCCGCACATTTTATTGCTCAGAGACGTTGAAGGGCCACGAATTCCTTCACACTTTCAATTTTCAAAACATTGTACATGGTACCTTACCAGGACGAATGTGGAGTAGTAGTATTAGTGGTATGGAGGTGCCCTGCTAACGGCTCCCTTTTGAGTTCATTGGATGAGTTCAATAGGATACTTTTTAAATGGGACAATAGAAACATGATAAATTCTCTCCTGTTTATATTTAAAATTTGAAACCTTATCCATAAATAGAGAATTCCGGATATAAGATATCCTTGAGTTCTTTGTGGTTTTCTCTACTAAGACGTTGTAAGTTTGCTTGTATGGCATCATAATTTCCCATCTCCTTATCTTGTTTTGCTGTCTGTAATGGAATTTTCTTTGGATCTCGTTATATACATCCTGTTTTATTCTAAAACTTAGTTTCGTGGCTTTTATGATATTTAGATTATATAATTATACCGTTTCAATAACAATTTCTTCTATCTTGCTACCTTTTGTTCCTGTTATTTCTGGTATATTTATCATTTCGTTATTATCTAGGTTCTATTATGTCCAAAGTTTCGAAGAATGTTGGCATTTGAGAAAAAACTCTCATGCATTATATATAAACGGTACATCAGGTGCTTACCTACCTCCCATTTCTTGCATTTAGTTCCTTGGAATACTTGTATGCCTATCCACTGTTTTGCTTGCTTGACTGTTCGTATTTTCTTCTATTGTCAACTAATTTATGGAGAGTTTTCATGTTTTTTTTTTCGTATTCCCACTTATTACTGGCTTCTGAGCTTCTACTTTCTTCAAAGCCAAGATATGATCATTTATTTTCAGGTAACAGATGTTTAAATAAGCCTCATTTGATGTCAGCGTTTATGTTAATCCCAAACCTATTACTCCGGAAATTCAAACCAATATTTCTAAATACGCGAAACTTATAAACTAATCTTTCTACATCAATGTATGATATATCACATTTATATTATATAGTATTATGAGATTATCTACGTGAAGAAAAGACACCGGTCAGTATTGATATTTGATCTTGTGTGGTATGTAGTGGTCCGTTCCTTTAATCAGAAGGTGATGGAGATTACGTAAAGTGGAAAGATATAATTGGAGTTTTTGTCTTTAGCAAACGCCCAACAATCAAGTACAATTATAGCTTGAAACTTTGAATATAAATTGAAATCTTAAGCAGTGGCGGGTCTAGAAATCTTTCATTGGGGCCGGGTCACATGGGATTACCATATATATATATATATATATATATATATATATATATATATATATATATATATATATATATATATATATATATATATACGTAACATGTACACACATACGGTACATATATATCAATATTTATATACAGTATATATGCACACACACATATATACACACAGACATGTAATTTACATGATATGCACATATATACTGTATGTACTGAGAGAGAGAGAGAGAGAGAGAGAGAGAGAGAGAGAGAGAGAGAGAGAGAGAGAGATATCATAATTGTGAAGTGTTACATTGTTTCCAACAGTTGCAACTTACAAAGAAGTAGCAGGTGAAGTTGTTTCGGCAAATACAAGCATTAGATGTATGTGTAAAGAAAAAAACCAAATCATTATATAAATTTATTTTAGTGTTTATATCAATATTTTACTTGTGTGCAGTGGGTACACATTATGAAAATTTAATCATTGCTTTGAGATGTAGGCTACACATTATTCTACCTTCGAAATAAATTCTGACCTGGGGGAAGATCTTTTGAAGAAGGTGTTGATAACAGATCGCTGTGTCATCTGTAATACTTATGTGAATACGAAGCTTTGCAAGACCATTCAACCTTTCGGAGTCCATGACTTCATGAAATTTTGTGAAGAAAACGTTAGTTCTGCTGTTGCTGATGACACAGGTAAAGTAACCTATACTTACGGAAAGGAAACAATGTTCTATTATTCATATCCATGGGGATATGAATAATCCGTCACCGATCTTAAGGAAACATAGGGCCCTTAAGAGATTTGAGTCAAACAAACAGGTGCTCCGAGAGAAATTGTTACAGCATGCAGTTTCGTAGATGTTCTTTCTAAATGCTTAACAATAACCAAAGGCATAACATTCGTGTGTTCGTTGTGTTATATAAGAGTAAAATAAAAATTACATGAATTCAGCTTTTTCCTTTAAAGGTAAGCAAAGAAATTATATGATAATTCATCATTGAGGATGATGAATGAATAAGGTGTTAGAGAATACTACTCAGAAACTTCTTCTTCTTTTAACGTGCTTTTTTCCCATTTTTGTATGGGGTAAGCACGATGCCACAGATGTAAAATTACGTTATTCCGGGAACACTGTATTTATTCTTAAATATACATGAAAGTTACTTAGCAACTCTTGTTTTCAGCTAGCGCTTTTGCTTCCCAGTGACACGTGAAGATTGTTTTGGTTCTCTTTTCTGTTGTGCTGAACCCCAGCTGACTTGTACTGTGCATAGTACTATTGATTAAAAAGTGGTCTACTACTCTGTCTCTTTGAGTGGGTGATAGCCAGCTTTGTCGCATATTTAACTTAGATCTGTTTGGTTTTCGACAGGAATTTACGACTTCTGAAGAGAGATGCGTAAGTTTTGCTGTTCGTCACAAAACACCTAGATTTAGATCTTTACTAAGAGTTAGCTCGCCAAACATATTTCGTATGAGACTGAGACTGTGATTATTGGCTCATAGGGATTTTTTGGTTACCTCTCTTTTGAGTAGCCAAAGAGAAGAAATCTAAAGCTTCATTTGCCACAAGACAGCCTTTTGCGGCTGAGACTTGTAAACTTGAAAAGCATGATGAGCGCTCAAGCTCTCGGATGATCTGTGATCAATAAACAAAAGCATTTAAGCCTTGGTTTAAATCACTGTGGCTCATGTTAGATAACTGTACACTTTCAAACAATATGGGAGTTTGATTAGTGTACAGCCATGCTCAGAATAATGCTTCATAACAGCATAGGATGTTTGTCTTGCTTCCATTTACTTAGAAGGAATAGAGTAAGGCTTTGCTTATTCTTGTCTTTGAGTAAAAAGTCTTTCCAGTATCTTGGAATTTTTGTCAATGGACCCTTGGTCGTGTAAGCTGCAGAAGATCCTCTTCTATTTCTTTCGGCACTTTTTATTTATTGAGTTTGGATTATATGAGTCGGTCACAAAATCGACACGAGGTTCTTTAGGGACTGTGTAAGCAAACTTTCCTATAGATCCCCTAACGTCACCGTGTGAGGCAAACTTGAACTTGAATCATAGCATTTCCATCGATGATGCAGTTGTTCTTATTTCGAACAGGTTTTGAGGCGCTCGTGTATCACTCTCCAGTAGGTGTAACAACTTGGGTTTGTCTGTTTTTGCCGGTAGGCCTACTCCGTCTTCAGTAGCCACTGCCCATGGGACGGGGGCCAGGGGGTAGCTTAGAACTCTTTCTAGACTGATTTTATTTTCTACTGCAAGAAAGAATAAACGACCAAAGACATTTCTCTCAGCTTTTATTTTCTGGGCCTTTTTCAGCTTTCCTGTAGCATTTGCTGACTTGGCAGTTACTAAGAATGTCTGGAGATTGAGCCTTTCATTGGTTCACTGAAACTCTTTGCCTTGTTAAACAGGCGTTCCTGAACAAAAGTCCTGGAAACTTTTTCACCAATTTATTCAGGATTAAATCTGTAACAAAATGCAAAGAGAATTTTTCATAAAACACAACATCAGAGTCTACATAAAACCTCTGTTAACCTACAACAAGAAAGAAAAATGTTATCCTGTTTAATATGGTGGTAATCGGTAATAACAGGGGATCATTTTTGGCAGAAAACTAAAATCCACTAGTTAATAACACAAGGATTATGAAAATGATCATCCCATAAAATCCCCAAGGGAGAGGGATGGGGGGCTATTGGTGGCCCACGGTCTAATATATATCTCCAAGATACCTTTTATGGTGCTTAGCATTTGGGATGCTGATAAGGAACTAGGTTGGTGTTGGCAGATTAGGAGTGGTTGAGGTGAGGGCTTGTTGCCAATTTCCAACTAAACCAAACTAACCCTGCTGAATGAAACCCAGTCCTAGCGCCCATACAACAGCCTACTGAATTCTTTGTCTCACTGCTTAGGGACAGGGCAAGGACATCTGTATGTGGGTGCTAGAGATGATTTGTGGGCATCATTTTGCAGGAAGATGAATCTGCAGGTGCTCAGATGAGATATATATATATATATATATATATATATATATATATATATATATATATATATATATATATATATATATATATAAATTTCTGACTCAAATCAGATTGAACCCAGGTCTTTCTATTGAAGGCAAGGGCGCTGCCTACTAGGCCACACAAGTCATAAAAAGTTGGAACCTGAGGGCAACTGCACCCAAGGAATTACCTGGGCAAGCTAACTGCTTGCATACCAGCGTGTTTTCCCAAACTCAGCAATGACCCAATTGACAGCATTTCATTCAAATTATCCCTTCTGAAATGTTGTCAATTGGGTCATTGCTGAGTCGGGAAGTTGGGGAAAACACGCTGGTATGCAAGCAGTTAGCTTGCCCAGGTAATTCCTTGGGTGCGGTTACCCTCAGGTTTCAACTTCTTTTTGACTTGTGTGGCCTAGTGGCCAGCGCCCTTGCCTTTCAATTGAAACACCTAGGTTCGATCCTGATGTGAGTCAGAAATTTATTTCTGTTCCACACGTGATTGTGTGTTGATTATTTCTATATATATATATATATATATATATATATATATATATATATATATATATATATATATATTATATATATATATATATATATATTTGTCCCTTATGTTTTTATCAATCTCCGTTCCATTCACCAAAGCTTAATGCTTCATCCACATTCAGAAAAATATTCACCTAATACAAATGTGGAACAGTTCCATCATTTATCTACCTGTACATACCCTGTATATGTCATTCACAATATGTACCAAATGTTTGCAGCCTAGCACCGTATCATTATTGAGAGCAGTTAGTGTCGGCCCAGTAAGACTGTGGAATGGCCACACTTTTCAATTGTAGTAGCTGCTTTTTTTTATGTTATTGTCATACATTACTACGTCAGTCTACGACTTAGTACTGTAACAGCACCCCGTTAAATTCCACATATTCGACTGCAAAAACCAACCTTTTGTAAATTGCTAGATGCTAAGGTGACATATTAACGTCTACCTTGGAAATTACTTTTTTTTGTCTCTTTTTGTCGGGGAGCCTGCTTTGTCGTCCTTACAGTCACTTGTTTATGTGTCACTCATATATGCTTGTGTCACTTGCATCACCTGACACTAGGTCTTGGTCACATGACCACATTACCACCTACACAGAGTTACCAAAAGTGGGTCAGATCCTGGGAAAAACAAATGAGTTGACCCTAAGACTCCTATGCATAGTTTTACATTGTGCTATTAAGGGTCAACTGGAAATAAGAAATTGGAAAGTTAGAGCTCAAAATCAAATTGCATAGATTCAGTAGGTAAATAATGAATTCAATTCAAGGAATCTGGACTGAACATCATAGCTGTTTGAAATACAGTGCAAAGGTGTCGGGAAGAGAGGAAATGGAGGGGGCCAATACATATACGTACAGTATTTATTCAGAAAGAGCAGAGGGAATTGGTAGAAAAAGTATTGACTGACTGGGTAGCAGTGATCAGTAGATTACTGCTTGCAACGTTTAAATCAAAACAGTGCAGTATGAGTGTTACAATGTGCTATGCACCAACAAAAGAACTCCCTGAAGAAACAAAAGATGAGTTTTATGCGGGACTGCAGAGTATTATAGACGAAATACCAGCTCAATATCAGAATTGTTGTTGGTGATATGAATGCAGACGCTGGTGGGAATAATGAAGGTATGGAGGATGTATTAGGTAAGGGAAGCCTGAGAGAGGCTGTGCACGAAATGACATCCATAAATAAGCTTAAACATCTCCAGATAGCAGCGACAGACGTCAAATTGATCCCATGAATAGGCAAAAGAAAAAAAAAGACCACTGAGGAGTGTTAGCAGCTACAAAGGAGCAGATGTCTGCAGTGATGACTAGCTTGTCATTGCCACACTAAAGTTGAAGCTAAAAGAACCTAACAAGAAAAAAAATTAACATAGTGTCTAAGTTTAATGCAAGAAAGCTTTTTGAAGATAAATATCAAGGAACCTTTGCCATTGTAATTAAGAATATAATTAGGAATATACATGAACCTGTTGGAATAGAAGTACATGCTGGGATATAGGGTAACAAGATGGAAACACTGGATGCCGGATGAGACCTGTGACAATTAAAGAATAGACAAAAGTAAAAGATATGGTAATTAAAAAACTGCAGAAAGGAAATTAAGAATGGAAAGTACTGTAGAATGTGATAGGTATTCAAGTCTAGAAGGTGGAGGTAAGTGAGGTAAGTTAGGTGCTCCACAGAATTGTAAAAGAAATCCATGGGCAAAAAGAAAAAAATCGCCTGTCAAAAGAAGGTTTCAAAGCGCAGTTCATGTGATTATCATTTGCTTATGTTTAGGTCTCGCGTAATAAAGTGTTCTTTGTTGAAGTTCAAGGGAAGGTGCTGACTAATTCTCTGTATTATTCGAAAACGACGATCAAAGGTTGTGCATTTCATTTAGGTACTTCTTCATTACTCGCCTGAATGATAGTAAGCTGTTGGTGAAATGTTGTCACTTTCATTTGTTTAGAGCCACGTTTATAACGTTTCTCTCAGAGATTGTATGTAATCTGATTTTTTAAAGATTTTTCTCAGGACTACCCAAGCCAGACAGAATTATGTGATTTCTGTCTAGTGATATTGTAGAGTCAGGATTAATAGAGTAGAAAACAAGCTCGATTCGAGTGAGACTTGAGGGCAACCATATGTATTTAGCCACTGTACGAAGAGATAGAACGGACAGACAAACAGCAGAGCAGCCTATCTCACATTCATTGAAAGAAGGGAGGTCTATAATAATATCAGAGGACTAGGAAAGACTAAACTGGGCAGAACATATTGATGAAGTCATTAATAAGGCATATGAACTGAAGAAGAATTGATGAATGAATATTTCTGAAATGGAATAAGTATAGGCTAATGAAAATTAAGAGATCAAAGCACCAGGCTATATGGGATCACTGCAGAGATGATTTTGGCTGGAAATGAAATGGCGCCTTGTATGCTGCTGACTAGATTGTTTTGCTATATACGGGAGGAGGAAACAAAGGCTAATGATTGGGAATCGGAAGTCATAGTAAAGTACCACAGAAAGGTGATATGAGTGAATGTGGTAACGCTAGGGGCATTGCACTTGCATCATTTATGACGAAAATACTCAGTATACTTCTTCTCTATCGTCTGGAGAAAGTCTGATAAAAAGCTTAAAGGTGAACAAGCTGATTCTAGAGAGGGCAGTTGTTGCACAGATCAAACATTTGTGTTAAGACATGACGTGTACCAGTGTATACAATTCAAAAATTCCCTTCTAATGGCCTTATTTTATTATGAGAAGGCATCTGACAGTGACAAGGTCCATAGATCAGTAGGCTACTATTAGAGGACTAGGATATTCTATGGAATACTAATTAAATATGTCAAGCTAATTCAAATTATCCATGAACGAAGATGCAAGGTTAGTGTAAAATCTTGTCACCAAGTAAACTTGCAGTCTCCTTCTCAACGATTTTGCAATGAAAAAGTGGTCGAAGACGGAAGAGAAGGTTTAGATTGGAGTAATGGCCGAAGCTTGACGGAACTGCAAGGCGCAGATGAAGCTGTTTAATCAGAAAAATACTTCACTAAATCTTTTTAAGCCTGCAAGGTATATCTACAGAGATGGGACAAGATAAATCTTAGAAAAAAAAAACAGGAAATCTGGACAGAGCAGCCCACGTGATAGTGTCGGCGTGGCTCCTGTGGACACAAGCAGAGCTAGAAGACTCAGATCTTCTTGGATAAGAACTATGGGAAGGGGGGCCGCAGACGAATAGAGATTTGTGGAAGATGAAGCACGGAAAAGATAAGAGAAAATGGAAAAGTAACGAGTACTTTCGTGTAATTGCTCCATATTTCTACGGTATACTGGACAATTCAGTGTAAGCTATCTTGAAAATGCGTAACAAATGTAAGAAAATATATATATATATATATATATATATATATATATATATATATATATATATGTATGTATGTATGTGTGTGTGTGTGTGTATTGTTTCTGTTTACAGTCTTATACAAACCTGCATATTTTGTTCTTTAATCAATAATCAAAGAAATCCTACGTGTTCATGATGAAGTAAACAAAAAATGAATGTTGTAGTGAACTACCATCTATGTCGTTTCAAGTTTTTGAGAAGAAAAGGACTTTCGGTAAGGAAAGAAATGAATATTTTCCACCCTTGGACGTTCAATAGGCTATTAGTACTCCTCTAGAAGACTGGCAGGATATGTAATTCTTGGCTCCCATAACAAGTCATCTTTATTCATACGAAAATCCTCTATAAACTCGTGTTCGTTCTACTTTTATGGAGTTTGATATGTACAAGTGCTCGTTGTAATAACTTTTTTAACAGAGAAAGAAGATCTGTACTTGTGTTCTTCTCATGTTTAATTTTCTGTTAAATTTTCACCTTCCAGAAAGTTTTAACATCTGTTATGTGAATTGATGCCAATTTACCGCAAAAATAAAAGATCAAATAAATATTGTTTGCTGAAGAGAATGTTAGACTACATGAACTGCTCCCAACATTGGCAGGTACCACTGCACTGGTTCCAAGCTTAGGTTAAGTTGGGTAATCAATCGTGAATAGAGAGGATTTAGGCCAGTGACTGGTAACCCTGCTGCAGCTGAGTTTCTTGTCGCCAAGACAGCGATATAAACTTCGAACACGCTTCAGCAACAACAATAACTATACTGTCTCTTACTCTTACAACTGCGCATTTTTTTTTTTTTTTTTTTTGTAGCTTGCGATTTTCTTTCTGAAAACAGTGAATCATATAAATCTGAATGTAAATCACGAACATGCACCTCCGTATCTGAAGGTTTTACCTGTTCACAGTAGCCTATATTCGAGGTCTTTATAAAAAATGTATACTTAATCAATCTAGCTATGTACTAAGGGTGAATGATGTTCAGTTATTTACCCATCTTATATACTTTACCGAAAGGATTATCTACGTGAATTGCTAATTCTTAAACCTTGACAGAATTAGCTTAAGTGTATACACAGTATTTATATAGTTGATTAGCCAATGACGAGTCTACTGATAGCTGAAGGTTTTAAATGACAGAACTGGTAATTTAGCAAAAGCTGATTGTTTATGAATCGGCCACTTAGCTTATCGGTAACATTACAATGCTTAAAATAATTACCCAAATAAATTGAGTATATATATATATATATATATATATATATATATATATATATATATATATATATATATATATATATATATATTATATGATGGTGTCTTGCTCACTATAAATTACCAGAACTAATATGGTTATCAAGCTCCCTATAAATGATTATTTTCAGAGCCTTAGACCAGCCATAGGGGATCCACTCTTACACAAATCTCGTGTAAAAACAAAATTAATATATACTGTATATACCAGACCCAGGTTGTATGAATACCCTGATTTCTTATTAAAAAAAAAAGGATTTACACTTCCTTGAAACAAATTTTTCTTATAGGCAGACCAAAGGGGCAGGCAATAATGGCAAGGCTCAAAAATGCAGCAGATCTCTCACTCAGACAACTGGGGCGGAACTCCTTTTGAGAGATGAAGATCTTATACACACCAAACCTCCGCTGAATCACCCAGCAACTCAAAGATATGAAAATAAAAGAGAAAATGATCCCACATGGGTGTGTTACCAGTAACAAGCGAAACACCCAGCGGTGGGGAAAAAGAACAGCCCAAACCTTCATTTAATGGCAAAAGTAGACAAAACTTAAGTTAACAGTTACGTTACTGGGCAAAAAGACTTACGTTAACTTTTCTTGACAATATACAGTTCCTCACTGGGTGAGCGGGTTCCGTTCTCAGCTACCACTCTGTTGGTAGCGAGTTCGAATCTCCGACCGGCTAGTGAAGAACAAGAGGAATTTGTTTCTAGTGATAGAAATTCATTTCTCGCTATAATGTGGTTCGGATTCCACAATAAGCTGTAGGGTCCCGTTGCTAGGTAACCAATTGGTTCTTAGCCACGTAAAAATAAATCTAATCCTTCGGGCCAGCCCTAGGAGAGCTGTTAATCAGCTCAGTGGTCTGGTTAAACTAAGATTAACTTAACTTGACAATATATATATATATATATATATATATATATATATATATAATCCGCCCAAGAATCACTGAAATAAGTGTTCCAGTTAAGCCATTTTGGTATCAAAAGTTATATGGAATTAAACAATAACGCAGTCAGTGACAGAATCTCCTTTTGATATTGACTATTAGATAGCATTTTATTCAAAACTGAAGGAGAACGATTTTTCTAATTGTGTAGACAACTGTACAATATATGTCATATACACAACTCCATTAGCAACGCAGTACATAAGCACACATTATATTTTATGCGATCCCTAACAAGGCGCTCTTTACACCGGGGACCTGGTCAGTGTCAGACCCTTTGCAACAGCCCAAGTACCGATTCATTATCGGTTTAGTGTTTCGTGGAGTGGTTGTGTTCTAAGTGGTGCCGAGGAGGTGCTCACTTGCTAATGACGATGTTACTTTGACCTTTTTCTGCTTTCGACGGTTTTTTTTTATTTTTTCATTCTTAACATTACACATTCAGTTTTCGTCTAGTGGAAGAAGAATGATGACTGACTCGTGATTGAAATCTGACGCAAGAATAAAACTGCGATAATAGGACAAAAAGTACACTTTTTCTTTGGCTGTTTACCTCAATTTCAGACAAAAGAATTTTTAGGTAAAAATCCAAATTAAGTTAAAACTGACACCTCTCAATGTGCAAAGAGGCTTCATAATGCCAACTAGCTAGCTGAGCACTGTATCTGACCTGGTGAACTCCGTGAGAGTCTTGTTTGTTGACTGAATTATTGATGAGAGAAGATGGTTATCAAGTGCATCTAGTGTTTCTATCTGCGTGTATGTATGGAGGGAAACTCGCACAATGAACTGGCCTCAGTCCTGCAGCTTTTCTGAAATGTTGTCAGGAAGTTTTGCTCCATAGAGTGTTTTTGGTTCTGCACTACTGTATTTAAACTTTTGCTGCCATTGGTGTTCCTTTTGCTCTGCTGGGATCATATTTTTAATGTGCATGTGTGTATGTGTGTGTGTTTGTGCATCATGATGGCGCTGCTGCCTGCTAAGCAGCAGAAAAACTAGGGTGCCCTTAGCCATGAATTTAGAGATTCTCGACCATCTTGATTTTGGGTTGGCTAGCTCAGGAGTAATTGCACAGAATGGTGCCCTAAAGTCGATTCTTTCTTCTTTTTATAAATCTTCAGCTGGAAACCCTTTTGAAAAGTCAACAGACTATAAACCCAAGAGTGCTCCACAGGGAAATCAGTCTGCAGAGAGAGAGAGAGAGAGAGAGAGAGAGAGAGAGAGAGAGAGAGAGAGAGAGAGAGAGAGAGAGAGAGACGAGTTATAGGAAAATGTGATAGCTAAATAAATATGAGGGAATAGAAAATAAAACTGATACACCTGAATTCAGAAGTCAGCAGAGAGCAGGAATGAACTTGCTCCTAGCTTAAACATTTGGAAATCAGAAGGTTCCACATCTGCACTTGGTAAACTACTCCACGTTTTAGTCATAGCGACCTGAGTAGTATTAAACCTAGTAGAGTACTAGAAAACAACATATGGTTTACAACAGCAGCCCACATAGCATTGCAAACAAAAATACCTGGGTCAGGTATGTTTGTGATTGCAGTACATTTTATGCAACAAGCATAATGAACTCACTGTATGCCTATGCCACAAGTCAGAATGAAGAGTTGGCAAATAAACTTGACTGACGACACAACTCTATCTAAGAGTTGAGGTGAGAATCAGTTCTCGAAGACCTCGCTGGAGCACAGAACTCCAAACAAGGAAGAAGAAAAGAGTTAAAATGCTTAAATACAACAGCTGCATCCTGAAACATTCAAAAACATTTCTACGAGATACCAACTTTTTGAGAAACAGAAGTAGAAATATTACACATATGCTTCTCAAAATTCAATGTCTTATAAAAAGTTACTCCTAAAGTCTTAAAAGAGCCACTGACACTTAACACTGCACCATTTAAATTTAAATCAGGATGCAAAGGCAAAACTATACTGAATCGAGTGAGTATTACGCTTAGAGTAGAAGGGTTAGGCTTCATACCTCAAAGTCTGCTCCACTCATGCTAGAGCTTTATTCAAGGATTCTGCAACCACAGACCTAAGGCACGGAGAAGGAATAACAACTAGGAGAGTAGCATCATCAGTGGTTGTAATTAGTTCGTTTTCCAGACCTTACCACATGTCACTAGTATAGATAATAAATTGCAAAGGTCCATGAACATTACCTGAGGAACAGCTGAAATGATATTACTAAAGCAACTGCACATACTGGCCATATTACTAAAGCAACTGCACATACTGGCCATCAACATACACCCTTTGGGTTCTGCATATTAAAAATTCACTTAATATTAAGAAAAGATCCACCAGTTCCCAATAATCTTGGTTTGTAGATAAGCGCTTCATGGTTCACATGGTCAAGGGCTGCCCTAAAATCTCAACCTACCATGCTTTCTTCTGCACCCTCGGCAAGAGCACTCTGCAAGATTGTAGATATTGTCAAGAGTGCATCACAAGTACCAAGGCCTTTTTGAAGCCCAAACTGTAATGCTGTAAGCAAGTTATTTTCTTCTACCAACGTAGAAAAACACTCAGAGAGCAGCTTTTCAAAAACCTAAGATAAACAGGGGCAATTGAAATTGGCCTATATTCTGTAGGTCATGGAAATGGACTTAGCCCCTTGGGTACTGCAGTAATGTTTCCATTCCTCCAAACAGAAGGTAAACTTGTAAGTGCAACTAACATTTGGAAAATAGCAGTCTTAAGCAATAAAATCAACAGTCTTTTTAAAAAAAAATAAGAAACATCCTGTTTGGGTCTATACCGCCATAAATGTTGAGGCCCAGAAACAAAGTTTTAACTTCACTAGGCCTGAAGGCCATTGAATACAACTTAGGTGCTGGAAAGCATGACTGAGGCGACGCCAAGGACTCAACGCACTGCGTGTTCACAGAGACTCAAAGGAGAGCTGCAGTCATATGCATAAGAAAGTGGAAAGCAAACCAGTAAATTGTTGCAATGGTGGTTTTGAATATGCTAGCATTAGAGTTACAAGGATATAATAAGGGAAAAAATGTTAGAGGTCAACTGTTATAAATGGTGTTCAGCATTGCGAGGTTCAAGGAATTTTATGAAAATGCTATTGGTTTCTCTACAGTAGTGATGTATCATTGTCATTGATACACTTACCAGTTGGCTTTCATTTACAACACTTCATTACTTTTCCACAATAAAATATACTTTAACACAAGAAAAAATAGCTCAGTCTAGGAAATATGGCATTATTTTCCACGGCATCACATGGTACATATTGTATTGCACTAAAAAAAGTTATCGGATTTGTTATAAATTTGTGTTGTTTTCCTTATCGCCTACTCATACCAGTCTATACACTTCGGTAAGAGTACCGTAAAAATGGAGGACAGTATCAATAAAATTTCTTACAGTATCTGCAATTGTTGTTTTGCTTTGTTTCACAACTTACACCAGCTACAGTTAAGAATGAACAATAATAACGCATTGTTTTGAAATGTAAAGTTCGTTTATCCTGAGTTTTCTACTAAAGGTACATTATACAGTATGCACGCAACTACAGCTTGAAAGATACAAAGAAATTCTATTAGCTTTAGTGTATGACTTTTTTTTCATTTATATGCAACGTTTTTTTCTATGATTCGCTGCTCTAGGTGGTTGCCAAATAATGGAATGGCGCTGTGCAGATAGGTAGGTGGCTGTACTGAAGTTTTGTTTTGTGGTGTAATTTCAGTTATTTATTGCATGTAATAAGTGTACAAATTACGATATAATAATGCACACTACAAACAGTACATTAATTAAAGGTATTAAAAAAGCTACAAGCATTAACACAGTTTTTTCATCCAAGTTTTTATTTTTAAACTATGGTTAAATAAAATGTGGTATGAAAGTGAAGTTATATACGTAAATACTATGATATGCAAATAGGGTGTGACCAATAGTTGTTTAACATTAGCTTTACTTATGTACTTATGGAGTGTATAGTGGTTAAGATGTTATTTCACAGGGGATAAAATAATGTACAAGCCCTGGACAGTACTGTATGGATAACACACGTTCAGAAGAATGTTTTGTTTGGCTTCACAGGTGCTATAATTAGCTGCAATATAATGAAGCGCTTTTTACAAGAATTGTTTTGTAAATTTTACTGTTAATTTCTGTCTTTATAAAAAAGGAGAGTGCAATAATGTACCACACTTTACTACAGTAGTTAGTGCTATCTGAAAAAAGTGATATTGTACATCACTTAATTTGCGAACCAGTTGAGCCCCGCCAAGAAAGCAATACTGCAGACATGAATGTAGTCATTTACAAAAAACACTTTTGCTGCAGTACTGTGTTCTGCATCTCAAATCATACATCTTGTTTTCTTATTTGTAGGTGACAGGCTTGAATGGAAAGTGTTTGTCCCGTCCAAGGCATGAAGAATTAGGCAAGGCATCTTTGATGCTTGGCAGGTTTAATGGTTCATAGAACGGAACTGAAGATGGCTGTTGAGAAATTCTTGAGGTTGCTAGGCTTTGCTGAGTTCAAGGCTTTTGAAGGTTTGCTCTTCCATTTTAAGCCTGACTGTACGTGTAAGTGCCTCAAGTACTCACAGGCTGACACCTTCAGTATTGGACACAGAAGAAACACATCATCATCATGAAATTATGGATAGGTTTCCTGTGCTCTAGTGCCATTCTTTAAAGACTTAGTTCACAGCCAAATATAATTTAATTAGTAAGAGTTGGTTGCAGAGGATGTCGGTATTATGTGCCTTGTTTCTTTTTGTGTCCTGATATGACATCTGTCTTTCAACTAATGGACTATGGTATTGTTGTGGCAGCAAAGAGTCTCTTTTGATTGAGGTTCCTGGAGTAAGTGATGTTGGTGAGGATGAGGAGGAGAAGGAACTTTACTCTGCAGAATCTTCAGAATTACTACCTCAAGTCGACAATCATCACATGGGCTCTGTTTTGAATGATGCCTGTTTGTAAATTGGAGCATGGTTGGCTTGGACTATACTGTGAAGAGGAAGCTACTGTTGATTTGCCATGGTTACAGGTTTCAGACTCCCAACAATGCCTCAGGAAAGTCAGAGAGGGCATTCAGAAGGATGACATCTGTGAGAGACTTGATAAAAATGGTGGTTATCCTTGGTGTTGATGGCTATTAACTTATTGTTTATTAGTTACCTCTTTTTACCATGTTGTCTGTGCTGTAACAGGTGTTTTTAATGACTGTTGAGCTATGCATTTGTCCGGTAAGTAGCTATGTTGTGATATTCCAGCTGTCTGTGCTATGGACATGGAACATTAAACTTGAATAAATCATCTGTGTTTTACTCTATCTTTAACACAGAGTCAACGTGGTGGTAGCAAATTGCTGTGCATAGTCAGCTGAAAACATATTCTGAGGATTAGATATAGTGGAAAAAGCGAAATGGTAGACACAGCCTTGAGACTTCCACTATTGCTTGTTCTTTTGGATGAAAATTTAGCAGAAACCATCAAAAAGTGAACAAGGCAAGTGAAATTTATATGCTGGCAAGTGGGCCACATACCAAAACAAAGAAAACGAGGGCTGCCATTATACTCCACTGTGCTGGACCTCAAGTGCTTGAGGTTTGTGACCAGATTCAGTATAACAGCCCTGAAGACAAAGAAGATCCAGATGTGATTCTCAGCAAGCTGAAGGAATACTACTGTCCACAAACTAAGGAAGTATTGCAGTCATTAAGATTTTGAATCCCTACAAGGAACCCTTTCATTCCTTTTTGGTTGAACTACAAGCTCAAGCTGGATACTGTAATTTTGCAGAGCGAGATTGCATGTTACAAGACAAGATTGTATTTTTCCAACACTGGAAAGTTGCAGGAGCTGCTGCTGCAAGAAACTAACTTAAATCTGAGCAAAGCTGTGGATATTTGCCAGGCCTTTGAAGCTACAAAAAGTACACAAAAGAAATGTGTAGTGTACAAGACAAAGTAGTCAATGCGGTGAATCATTCTTTGAGTGATCAGTAAGCACAAGAAAACTCTAAGAGGGTTAATGGTGATGGTAAACCTTTCTGTATGAGTAAATTTTGTGGATATCAGCATGGATCAGGAAAGTCTAGGTGTCCTGTTTGGGTTAGGACTTGTAGTGACTGCAAAGGGTGAAATCATTTCAAGTCTGGGTACAAAAGGACAGTTAGTGCAGTTGAAAATGATGCAGATGAACATGAAAGAATTGTGATGATATAAATAGTGAATATGCTTGAATGGACGTTGTTACCATTAGATAGGAATCTAGAGACTACATTGTTAACAGTAAACAACACACAAGTTCGATTTTTTATTGATAAAGGTGCAGATATTAATGCTATTTGCCAACGATTTGTAAAGAAACACCAAGTAAAGCCAACATCAGTTAGACTTAAGATATGAAACAAATCAAACTTACGTCTTTCGGAGGAACCATGCTTGAAGTGTTTAACCATAAAGATGGTTTCAGTACACCGGTAACATTTATAGTGGTCCCTAATGATTTAATGTTCCTTCTCTGTAAAAGTACTTGCCACTGTAACAACCATGAGTATGCCATTTGGGAGGTATAGATGGGGTTGGCTTCTTTTTGGTTTGAAGGTTAACAGTGAAAATTTTCAGCAGTTGTTGAATGAGGCACTAGAGGAACTTCAAGGAGTATTTTGTGTTGCTGATGATAACATGATCATTGGTTCTGGAAATCTGAAGGTGAAGCAAAACGAGACCACAATAGAAAGTTAATATATTTACAACAACGATGCATAAAAAAAATCATGTTCAATGAATAAAACAAGTGAGATAACATTTATGGGTCATTGTTTGACTTTAGCTGGAGTGAGAGTTGACGAAACCAAAGTCATAGCTATCTTTGAAGTGCTAGGTCCGAGAGATGTGTTTCTATATGTATGTGTGACTTTGTGACAATGTAGTGTTCAGCACATTCCAGTGCATAGGTGAACGCTTGATGATCTGTGGAGCTCAGCACGGACTGCCTGACTGAAAGTAACCTTTAGATACAGCCGTATCAGCGACCAATGGCCGGAAGGGCTCATCAGCATTTCGTCTCGAATGTTCCAGAAGTGTTGTCCGGTTTGAACCAGAATATGGGTGTGTCGTGAAGAAGGGGTTTGTGTGTTTGTCGGCAATGAAAAGTGGCTTGTAGGGTATGTGCTGAGAGCTTTTGTGAAAAGCCATGCATTCATTTTGGAGGACTCTGGGACCTGGTTCCTTGCTGTAAGGGTGAGTGTTAAGATAAACAGTAAATTCACATTTTAGTGGCTTATCATTTCTTTAACATTTATTTCTATGTGGGGTAATGGGGTTAAAGTGAATTGAGTTGGTGTTAATACTAATGAGAGATGATTTCTCTCTCTATAGATGTTTCATGGATAGTCATGCATCCCCATGCAAAGTCATGCGCATGCACAGGCATGGGAAGACGTGTCGACGCCAACAAGTGAACATGGCCACTATGGGATATTGTCACTTGAGTGAACTGGTGACAAAAAGACATGTAATTAGAATGGGGGAATGAATAGTGATTGCGAGTTTGGATGGAAAGGATCCCACTTGTTGTTCTCGTGACTGATAACATGTTTGGGTAGATATTCATTTGCCATTGTCTTTCCATTTTAGTATTATGTTTATTTACCATGCCTTCTGTTAGATTTACAGAATAAAGTATTTTTGTAAACCATGTTTGATTTATACACATTAGATGTAGGGTTTAGTATTCCTGAGAGAGTGGGTGCTGCATTGAGCGAAAAATTGTCGCAAAATTTCTGCATGACTTTTTAGGTGGAAGTGAGAACATACTTTACTTTCCTACTAAAATACACATTATCTACGATAAAAAACTGGCTCTCTCTCTCAAAAAAAATATAATATCAGAGTAAAAAATATATCTATGTATCTCGATATCGCCCTGTGAGCGACATTGTATGAAAAATTGTCGTACAATATATGTATGACTTGCCAATACTGGATAGTACGGTGGAAATTGAGAAATTTAATTCAGTGTCCCACTAAAACTACCCATTTTCTACGATAAGAGCTTATTCGTTCTCTAAAAAAAGTCAAACAAAATATAAAAAAATATAAGTAAATATATATCTATGTATCTCGATATTTCGGACTCGTTATCACAGATGTACCTTGTAAAGTAGTATACATATAATATTTTTTATTTCTTGATATATTTTTACTGCGTATTTTCGGAAATATGAAATTATAGAAGTAGGTAACAGTTCCAAACAGAGCGTTGGGTTTTACTAATAAACAGTCTGATATGTTTGTGGTTCTCCTGAAAGTGATATCTTACTGCTTTGTGACGCATTCCTTTTCGGACTTTCGTACCGTTTAGTGCAGTCATGCAATTCTGTTGCCATAAGCAAGGGAAGTACCACCGTTATGAGGGAGAAATTTGAATGATTGAGTCTTGTAAGTTTGTTACAAGAGGGACGAAACAAACTGGAAGTGTCTCGCCTGCTGGGATAGCAACCAGAACGCCCATATCTAAGTAAGGGATTTTTTTCCACTATTAGTGATATTCTAATTAGTGATTACTATTTTTCATAATGAACCAAACAAAAACTTCTTTCAGTTTTCTTCTGAAGATGGAAAGAGAAACCCACAAGATTCTTGTGTATAACTTGTTTAGTGGTAAATATTTACATATTACTTTGATCTCGAGCACTTTCAGGTCCTAACTGTGGGTTTCTCTTTCCATTTTTCATAATATTATAACATATTTACCATCCTCCCACTTGTTTGTTTGTTTGCCTCTCCAGTATCTGAACGGAAAACATGTATATACAGTGGCAGCGTATATAGGTTATGTAGAAAATTTGTATTGATAGCATATACTTTTATAGGTTATATGACGAAAACTTTAGGGCGAGTGTAAAACGATGGGAACAAACCTTTCCTAGAATACCATGTCCTGGCCTAACCTCATTACGGCATTTATTTTTATAATAATTTATTATGAAAAAAACACACTGAAAGCATATAGCCTACTATTTTTTGTAGGTAGCATATACTATTTTTTATAGGTTATAGAGAAAACATTAGCTTATATTGATAGCATATATTAATGAATTTTTGTTATGAAAAAACTGTGCACTGATAAATATATATATATATATATATATATATATATATATATATATATATATATATATATATATATATGTATATATATATATATATATATATATATATATATATATATATATATATATATATATATATATATATATATATATATATATATATATATATATATATATATATATATATATATATATATATATATATATATATGTATATGTATATGTATATGTATATGTATGTATATATATATGTATGTATATATATATATATATATATATATATATATATATATATATATATATATATATATATATATATATATAATGGTAATTCTAAGCCGGCTGTCATGGTGAGCTAGACTATGGCAGTTGACGTTTTCCTATGTTATTTTACTTGCTTTACAAGAATTTAAAGTAATATTTTGTTGGCCGGCTGTGTCTAAACTGTAATTGACCTTTGAAGACTACACGACTTTATTACCTAATGCAGGGTAGGTCTAAGTCGGCATTCTGCAGCAAGGCTCCCCCACCCCTCCATAGCTAATACGGCAAAATTGTAACCAGTAAACACCCCAAAAAATACCAACCTAACTTACCCTAGAGGTGTTTACTGGTTACAATTTTGCCGTGTTAGCTATGGAGGGGGGGGGCTTGCCGCGGAATGCCGGCTTAGACCTACCCCGCGTTAAGTAATTCAAGTCATGTAGTCTTCAAAGGTCAATTACAGTTTAGTTACAGCCGGCCGACAAAATATTACTTTAAATTCTTGTAAAGCAAGTAAAATAACATAGAAAACGCCAATTGCCACAGTCTAGCTCACATGGGACAGCCGGTTTAGAATTACCATATATATATATATATATATATATATATATATATATATATATATATATATATATATATATATATATATATATATATATATATATATATATATATATATATATATATATATATATATATATATATATATATATATATATATATATATATATATATATATATATATATATATATATATATATATATATATATATATATATATATATATATATATATATATATATATATATATATATATATATATATATATATATATATATATATATATATATATATATATATATATATATATATATATATATATATATATATATATATATATATATATATATATATGTATATATATATATATATATATATATATATATATATATATATATATATATATATATATATATATATATATATATATATATATATATATATATATATATATATATATATATATATATATATATATATATATATATATATATATATATATATATATATATATATATATATATATATATATATATATATATATATATATATATATATATATATATATATATATATATATATATATATATATATATATATATATATATATGAATGTCTTTTCCTGTAATACTACAGTGTAATATGAAAAATAAGAAGGCCCATAAACACTATTTAAACGTTGAAACCATATATTTCAGGCACTTGTTTCTGTGCCCCTGTTCACTGGTAGAATATGGACAGGTGGAAAGTTACAATGGTATATATACAAAAACATGAAGGTGTGGCCTTAGGCCTCCGATGTTAAGGAGGTGGCGTTTCTTAAGAAGGAGGAGATTGACCAAATTCCTAGTGGTTTTTGGCCTCATTAGCTCCGTTTGGCGATGGATCTGGCGGTCGCGTTTCTTGGGTCATCTTCCTCAAAGGGGTCCGAGGATTAAGGTGTCAATGGCGTCCGATTTCCAATGTCCTCCTGACAGGTTCGTATTGTTGGTTTGATTGATGATAGCAGATTCCAGCATCTTTCTTTTGTACGGACAGCTACTCTTGAAAACCAACTCCGCCCCACTCCAGTTAATGACATGCCCTGTATTTCTAATATGTAGGAAAATTCCTGAACTCTCCAGCGTAACGTACTGATCTTTTGTGCTCTGTTATTCTTTGCGAGCGATCTACCTGTCTCGCCTACATAAATGTCATGACAATTACTACACGGTATCTTGTAAACTCCGGCTTCTTCCCTTTTGTTATTTAAGTATACGTTAACGAGCGAACCCGATGGATTTGGGATAATGGAAAATGAAAGGATTATTAGAACTGAGTTGCTCGGTGGCCTTTTGGATGTTTTCATCGTATGGAAGCTTTATTTTGTTGTTGAAATCTATTTGTCTGTTGTGAGTGGGACCTCTGTAGTATATTTTATTTGCTTTATTAATAGCCCTCTCGATAATGTGTGGTGGATAGAGCAGTTGCGTTAGGTGTTGGCGGATCGTGTTAAATTCTTGATCCAGGTACTCATTTGAACATATCCTAAGTCCTCTGAGGAATAGGTTGCACCCTACCATGATTTTTACGGAGACGTCGTGGTAGCTTAAGAAATGAATGTAGGAGACAGCGAAGGTGGGTTTTCTATATACTGTAAATGCATACCTGTTCTGTTTTCTTATGATCAGTACATCTAGGAACGGGAGTTTTCCGTCCTTTTCCCATTCTGTTTTAAATTTTATGGTCGGAACTAGCGAATTTAGCCTATTAAAAATTCCTTAAAGTCCCCCAGCTATTGTCCCAGAAAGTAAAGATATCATCTACGTATCTAAGCCAGATCATATTATGGGGTTTGATAGACGACAAAAGTTCTGTTTCGAAATATTCCATGTACAAGTTTGCTAGAAGGGGTGATAGGGGACTTCCCATGCTACAGCCAAATTTTTGTTTGTAAAAATTACCATTGAAAGGGAAGAAGCCGGAGTTTACAAGATACCGTGTAGTAATTGTCATGACATTTATGTAGGCGAGACAGGTAGATCGCTCTCGCAAAGAATAACAGAGCACAAAAGATCAGTACGTTACGCTTCGGAGAGTTCGGGAATTTTCCTACATATTAGAAATACAGGGCATGTCATTAACTGGAGTGGGGCGGAGTTGGTTTTCAAGAGTAGCTGTCCGTACAAAAGAAAGATGCTGGAATCTGCTATCATCAATCAAACCAACAATATGAACCTGTCAGGAGGACATTGGAAATTGGACGCCATTGACACCTTAATCCTCGGACCCCTTTTGAGGAAGATGACCCAAGAAACGCGACCGCCAGATCCATCGCCAAACGGGAGCTAATGAGGCCAAAAACCACTAGGGAATTTGGTCAATCTCCTCCTTCTTAAGAAACGCCACCTCCTTAACATCGGAGGCCTAAGGCCACACCTTCATGTTTTTGTATATATACCATTGTAACTTTCCACCTGTCCATATTCTACCAGTGAACAGGGGCACAGAAACAAGTGCCCGAAATATATGGTTTCAACGTTTAAATAGTGTTTTATGGGCCTTCTTATTTTCATATATATATATATATATATATATATATATATATATATATATATATATATATATATATATATATATATATATATATATATATATATATATATATATATATATATATATATATATATATGTATATATATATATATGTATATATGTATATATATATATATATATATATATATATATATATATATATATATATATATATATATATATATATATATATATATATATATATATATATATATATATATATATATATATATATATATATATATATATATATATATATATATATATATATATATATATATATATATATATATATATATATATATGTATATATATATATATATATATATATATATATATATATATATATATATATATATATATATATATATATATATATATATATATATATATATATATATATAAATATATATATATATATATATATATATATATATATATATATATATATATATATATATATATATATATATATATATATATATATATATATATATATCTTTTACTTTATTGCAACAGTATAATTTTATAATTTGAAGATAAAAAATGCCTGTAAAAAGAGTATTTGAATGTTGCAGCCATATATTTTGAGCACTTCCTTCTGTGTCCCTGTTCACTGGTAAAATATTGGGAGATGATGTGTTACAAGAGTAGCCTATATACACTGCCACAAGTACAAATGCTTTGTATATATACTCTTGTAACACATCATGTGTCCATATTTTACCAGTGAACATGGGCACAGAAGGAAGTGCTCAAAATATATGGTTGCAACGTTCAAATAGCGTTTTATGGGCCTTTTTATCTTCACACACACACATATATATGTATATATATTCTTATGTATGGGGGTCCTTTGGAGAAGGAACAATGAGTTTTTTTTTTTTTTTTTTTTTTTACTAAGGACTGCCTTAGAGGCCAAAGGAAACACCCAGACATAATCAAAAGGGAAAGAAATGCAGGACTTACCTTGATTTTACCATTAATTAAGTTAGACATGGGAAGGTCGCCAATTGGAATTAGAACTCTCTTTACCTTAGATGTATTTATTTACAGAAAGAAAGCAAGGCAGATCTGATAGGCTGATGATACAGCATTTAAGATCAAAAAGTAAAAAAGAGAATGGGTAAGTCCCAGGGTAAATGCAATCGATTTCTGCAAAGAATTGTCTTGTATGCAGCGGGTACGGCTGCCAAACTGCGGGCCAGGGAATGCTTGTAATATCGTAATGGCAGTCTTTCAAGGGGATCTGAGGCACAGGCTAGAGAAACTGGACCGGAATATTCGATCTCCTGGAAGAGAATTCCAGAATTAGCATACACTTGCATACAAAATCAGTCCTCCCTCGTTACTAAACAATGACCATGGAGGAATTGATTAATTAGTTTTAATTAGCCTGAGTTAACACTGTGGAGGGAGTAGTTTGATAATGTTCTTGATGCTTTACTTAAACACAAAGCAAGTCAGGGGTTGATTGATGGCTGGTCTTTGCAAACAAAGGGAAGGCAAGAAGGGGAATGGAAATGGCAAAAATCATGGAGAAATAAAGAAAAGAATTTCACTACAATGAATGGAGGGGTACTGGCAAAAGACTGCTACTCAGACATACCTTCTCATGCTTATGTGAGCTCTTGAATAAGCCTTCGAACTTGCAGACTGAGCGTCATCTGTCGCCATCCCAAGATGAGAGGGCCGGATGACTGCTCCTCACAGAAGTTAGTTCGTCTCTGCCTTGGCTGGTGTTTGTTTGCATGGGCGCTGGGGTGTGCGTTCGTGTGTGCGTGAGCCAGGGGAATCTGGAAGCAAGTCAGAAACCAGTAACTAGGTCAAGGGAAAAGAGGCCTTATAGTCTAAGGTCCTAAAGCAAAACAAAATTAATGGGATCCTTGGCACTGCTTTTCATTTGGAAAACTGAATTAATGGGATCCATGGCACTGCTTTTCATTCACAAAACTAAATTAATGGGATCCTTGGCACTGCTTTTCATTTGGAAAACTGAATTAATGGGATCCATGGCACTGCTTTTCATTCACAAAACTAAATTAATGAGATCCTTGGTACTGCTTCTCATTCACGAAGCTAAATTAATGGGATCCTTGGCACTGCTTTTCATTATTAAATCTAAATTAATGGGATCCTTGGCACTGCTTTTCATTCACAACACTAAATTAATGGGATCTTTGTTACTGCTTTTCATTCGCAAATCTAAATTAATGGTATCCCTGGCATTGATTTTCATTCACAACACTAAATTAATTGGATCCTTGGCAATGCTTTTCATTCTCAAATCTAAATTAATGGGATCCTTGGCATTGCTTTTCATTCACAAAACTAAATTAATGGGATACTTGGCACTGCTTTTCATTCACAAAACTAAATTAATGGGATCCTTGGCACTGCTTTTCATTCACAACACTAAATTAATGGGATCCTTGGCACTGCTTTTCATTCACAAAACTAAATTAATGGGATCCTTGGCACTGCTTTTCATTCACAACACTAAATTAATGGGATCCTTGGCACTGCTTTTCATTCATAAAACTAAATGAGATCCATGGCACTGCTTTTCATTCAGAAAACTAAATTAATGGGATCCTTGGCACTGCTTTTCATTCACAAAACTAAATTAATGGGATTATTAGTACTGCTTTTCATTCACAACACTAAATTAATGGAAACCTTGGCATTGCTTCTTATTCTCAAATCTAAAATAATGGGATCCTTGGCATTGCTTTTCATTCTCAAATCTAAGTCAATGGGATCCTTGGCATTGCTTTCCATTTACAACACTTGATTAATGGGATCCACGGCACTGCTTTTCATTCCCAAATCTAAATTAATGGGATCCTTGGCATTGCTTTTCATTCACAATAAATTAATGGGATCCTTGGCATTGCTTTTCATTCTCAAATCTAAATTAATGGGATCCTTGGCATTGCTTTTCATTCACAATAAATTAATGGGATCCTTGGCATTGCTTTTCATTCTCAAATCTAAATTAATGGGATCCTTGGCATTGCTTTTCATTCACAATAAATTAATGGGATCCTTGGCATTGCTTTTCATTCTCAAATCTAAATTAATGGGATCCTTGGCATTGCTTTTCATTCTCAAATCTAAATTAATGGGATCCTTGGCATTGCTTTTCATTCTCAAATCTAAATTAATGGGATCCTTGGCATTGCTTTTCATTCTCAAATCTAAATTAATGGGATCCACGGCATTGCTTTTCATTCCTAAATCTAAATTATTGGGATCCTTGGCATTGCTTTTCATTCACAACACTAAATTAATGGGATCCACCACACTGCTTTTCATTCACAAAACTAAACTAATGGGATCCATGGCACTGCTTCTCATTCACAAAACTAAATTAATGGGATCCTTGGCACTGCTTTTCATTCACAAAACTAAACTAATGGGATCCATGGCACTGCTTCTCATTCACAAAACTAAATTAATGGGATCCTTGGCACTGCTTTTCATTCACAAAACTAAACTAATGGGATCCATGGCACTGCTTCTCATTCACGGAGCAAAATTAATGGGATAGTTGGCCCTGCTTTTCATAAACAAAACTAAATTAATGGGATCTTTGGCATTGCTTTTCATTCACAAGCCTAAGTTAATGGGATTATTAGCACTGCTAAATTAATGGGATCCTTGGCACTGCTTTTCTTTCAGAAAAGTAAATTTATGGGATCCTTGGCACTGCTTTTCATTCACAAAACTAAATTAATGGGATCCTTGGCATTGCTTTTCGTTCACAAAACTAAATTAATTGGATCCCTGGCACTGCTTTTCATTTGCAAACCTAAATTAATGGGATCCTTGGCACTGCTTTTCATCTTCAAATCTAAATTAATGGGATCCTTGGCACTGCCTCTCATTCACGAAGCCAGATTAATGGGATTCTTGGCACTGCTTTTCATTCTCAAATCTAAATTAATGGGATCCTTGGCACTGCTTTTGTATTCACATTAAATTAATGGGATTCTTGGCACTGCTTTTCATTCTCAAATCTAAATTAATTGGATCATTGGCATTGCTTTTCATTAACAACACTATACTAATGGGATCCTTGGCACTGCTTTTCATTCTCAAATCTAAATTAATGAGATCCTTTTCATTGCTTTTCATTCACAACACTAAATTAATGGGATCCTTGGCACTGCTTTTCATTCACAAAACTAAATTGATGGGATCTAGGGCACTACTTTTCATTCAGAAAACTAAATTAATGGGATCCTTGGCACTGCTTTTCATTCACAAAACTAAATTTATGGGATCCATGGCACTGCTTCTCATTCACAAAACTAAATTAATGGGATCCTTGGCACTGCTTTTCATTCACAGAACTAAACTAATGGGATCCATGGCACTGCTTCTCATTCACAAAACTAAATTAATGGGATCCTTGGCACTGCTTTTCATTCACAAAACTAAACTAATGGGATCCATGGCACTGCTTCTCATTCACAAAACTAAATTAATGGGATCCTTGGCACTGCTTTTCATTCACAAAACTAAACTAATGGGATCCATGGCACTGCTTCTCATTCACGGAGCAAAATTAATGGGATAGTTGGCCCTGCTTGTCATAAACAAAACTAAATTAATGGGATCTTTGGCATTGCTTTTCATTCACAAGCCTAAGTTAATGGGATTATTAGCACTGCTAAATTAATGGGATCCTTGGCACTGCTTTTCTTTCAGAAAAGTAAATTTATGGGATCCTTGGCACTGGTTTTCATTCACAAAACTAAATTAATGGGATCCTTGGCATTGCTTTTGTTCACAAAAACTAAATTAATTGGATCCCTGGCACTGCTTTTCATTTGCAAACCTAAATTAATGGGATCCTTGGCACTGCTTTTCATCTTCAAATCTAAATTAATGGGATCCTTGGCACTGCCTCTCATTCACGAAGCCAGATTAATGGGATTCTTGGCACTGCTTTTCATTCTCAAATCTAAATTAATGGGATCCTTGGCACTGCTTTTGTATTCACATTAAATTAATGGGATTCTTGGCACTGCTTTTCATTCTCAAATCTAAATTAATTGGATCATTGGCATTGCTTTTCATTAACAACACTATACTAATGGGATCCTTGGCACTGCTTTTCATTCTCAAATCTAAATTAATGAGATCCTTTTCATTGCTTTTCATTCACAACACTAAATTAATGGGATCCTTGGCACTGCTTTTCATTCACAAAACTAAATTGATGGGATCTAGGGCACTACTTTTCATTCAGAAAACTAAATTAATGGGATCCTTGGCACTGCTTTTCATTCACAAAACTAAATTTATGGGATCCATGGCACTGCTTCTCATTCACGAAGGTAAATTAATGGCATCCTTGGCACTGCTTTTCATTTTCAAATCTGAATTAATGGTATCCTTGTCACTGCTTTTCATTCACAACACTTAACATTAGTTCTTAACACTAGTTTATTATTTACACACACACTACAGGATGAGTTTAATAAGGGAAAATGGACCCTTACTAAAATAACAAATGGAAAAAAAGGATACAGCAACTAGTACTGAGTGAATGACAATGCGTCAAATTTACGAATACTGGCCATTTGCAAGTGGACCCTAAGCCAAATCGGCAATGAATTTCTATCAACCTTGGTATGGGTGGATATTTCAGGCAATCAGGAACATGAAGGCGAGGCTATGCAGGTAACTGCACTGATAACACTCCTGGAAATGAGATGATTCCCTATGAGAGTATTATTGAATTACAATCTTTCTTTATATTAGTTAATGCAAGAATTGGAGGGATTATGCACTGTTCAAGGAATTCTACACTGGGTATAGCAAGTTGTTCAAGTCAAAGAGACAAGGAATTTACTTGAGCGATGAAATAATGCTAGAAAGAGATGATGAAGAAATGAGTCAAAGAAAAAAACACCGGCAGACCAGTTTCCCTTCCAGGGCATTGCTTTGGGCAGCTTCCTCGGCAAGTACCTGCGGATTTAAGGAAAGAGGTCTAGGGCCAGTAAAGCGAGGAAACTCAGCTGGAGCTTAATTAAATTTGGGGATTTAACAGGGGAAACAGCTACCTACCCATGTGCATTCCTTGTGGACACATAAAGCCCAACCCTTGAAGAGGGTTGTGACTGATAATTGCTAAAACTCTACTCTCACTCCAAGGCTTATGGGCCTGCCTGTACCCCTACTGTCTGCTACTGTCTGGTATTTTCCCCATAAGATTCTTGAAAGTTAGTGATCCGGCAGCGATAACCATAAAAGCTCCCCCTTTAAGCAGACATTCCACTTCCTTTCGGGCGTGAAGGCCTGCACTAGCAAGCTGCTGGTATCGGTTACATTAAGTACTTCCCCTTAATAGGTCCTCGCCCATGCAAATGAAAATAGGCTAAAGCCTAAAAGATACAACTCTAACTTATCCCCTGAGGAGGAGTGAGTTGCTAGCTAACCTAGCACTAGCATGAATGGTGTCTGCATTTTTTAAAGGTCCAGACTGTGGAATACAGTGAACTGGCAATGCTGTTGACTCAAGGTCATAAATTAGCTAACTGAGTTTCACACAGAACTAAGCTAACGTAGCGCCAAAGTGATAACTAGCTATGTGCAGAAAATAATTAAAATTACAAAGAAGTCACTTAATCTATGACATAATGTACTTGGGCATGAAGTATGTTAATAATACGAGCAAGGGATATTGGCAGATCCCAGTGGAATGATCATCAAAGGAGAGGACAGTGTTTACAGCCCCAAGTGCATGTTACCACTTTAGAGGATACCATTCGGGTTAATGAATTTAGCAGCGGCATTCAGCAGGGTGACGAGGAAGATGCTAGTATGAACCAGTTACACTGACCATTTGTAGATGACATGGAGACTAATACTGAGTCATGGGAAGATCATATTGCAGGACTCAAGAACTTATTACAGAGACTCTGGGAAGCAGGACAGACAATTTGACCTTCCAGATGTTACACTGGACACAACAAAGTGTAATCTCTCAGACACAAGGGCAGTTGAAATAGAATCACCTTGGATGAAGCAAAGCTGATGAAGATAAAAGGTGCAGCACCATCAAGGACCAAGACTTCAGTAAGATCATTCCTAGTTTTGACAGGCTACTACAGGAAGTTTGTGAACAAGTACACAAATCTTGCAGCACTTTGACTGACTTAGTAAGGAAGGGATGACCAAACAATTTGGAGCTGATGAAACCTCAACAAAAGGCATTTGTTGGACTGAAACAGTCTTTAGGACATGTACCAATACTACAAGTACCAGACCTCAATAGGATTTACATAATGGTGAATGCATCAAACAAAGGATTAGGAGGCATACTGCTGCAATAGCGTGCTGATGGTATATTCTTAGCTGCTTATGCAAGTAGGAAAATCAAGAAGAATGATAACGTTTGTAGTTATTTCCATCTATAACTGTGCGAGGTGGATTTCTTGATACAGACAAACAGTCCATGCAAGATGAAAGTCCTACAGTCATGAGGTGGGCCACACTAGAGCTATAAGCTTAGAGTGGAGAACATTCCAGGAAAGCTCAGCACTGGCACAGATTATCTCAGCATGCTAAACTGAAAAAACAATGGTATATATAATTTTTCCAAAGTGGGGCTGTGTTGTCAGAGAATCATTTATGAGATGGATTACTATTTTCCCTTTCATATAGTGCCCCTAGTACCATTTGTATGTTACAGTTTCAAGAGTAGATGAAATCTTTAGTATTGCAATACACTCCCTGAACACCTGAATTAGCCCTGGTTACCTACCAGCCCGAACTATATCCCCAACTCATTACCCACTAAGTGGGTAATTAAATGTCAGCGTTACCAACGCTTACAGGAAAATCCTAACAAATGAGTTACCTAGCGTACCGTTGGCAACGCTGCTGCAAGTCCCGGCTGTGTATGGCCGAGAACCCCAATTGCTTTTTGTTCGCCGTGCTGCTAGGACTTGTCCTACATCAGGCGAAATTTTGGTAATAAGCCCGACCCCCTTATTTTCATTTTTGGATTGGATAACGACTTGGACTGGTTTTGATCGCCCCCTTCTCTCCTGGATTGTTCTTTCTCCCGTTTTGACTTGGCCTGGCTTGGATTTTGAAATGGATAAAATGGATAAGACACCACCCTTGGACAACTCTTCGGCTTCCACATCTGCTTCTGCCGTGACGACGGAGATCGCTACCACTGGAGACACCGCAGCCCATCGTTCGTGCACCGCCTGCAAGAAAAGGATGAGTACCCTTAAAAACGACAGACATTCGTTGTGCATAAATTGCAGGAAGGTACAATGTAGCGTCACATTGCGATGTGACGAGTGTAGGTCATGGTCGACAACACAGATGGAGGATTATCTCAAGCATAGGAAATCATTAGCTTCTAATAGTAAACGTAAGGATTCAGCGGTAGAAACTCAGGGTTTTGACAAAGAGGCTTTAGAGTCAGAATTATTTAGGAAATTAGAAGACAAATTGTCAGCCAGCATGTCTAGTTTGTTTTCAAGTTTCATGTCAAAACTAACAGAGATAAAGGATCAGAAAAAGTTAATAGGGACACAGAACCTAATCGCTCTTTTTCAGCCCCCCTGCCTGTTCCAGAATCAGCCCTAACGGGTGCCGGGGTCATGGAGAACCGCAAACCTCAAAGGTAGGATCTACCGGCCCCCGGCGCGGAGCAGGCAGTGTCAGCAGCAGATTTCCCCTTTCACCCTGGTAACGTAAGTCCTAAGGTAAAATCTAATTTAGGATTGACGCAGACAGTTAGAGATAGGACGGTAGTAAAGAATCAGGAAGATAAGTTGAAGGTGCAGTCGGAGTCAGGTGTCATTAAGGTTGCGGCTCCATTGTTGGATCCAACAGCGGTTCTTTTTCCCGCAGTAGGCTCTGCAACAAAAGGTTGCGAATTCGGTAGAGGATGATTCAATTTTGGTTCCTAGTTCTTCTAGTGTGGATAGGTTGGAAAGTATCCCTTTCTCTTCTTCCAAGTTTCTTCTTCCCCCTCGGGACAAACCTTCGTCCCTTTCTGAGTCCAATTCAATTGATCAATTGCTGAACATTGCAGAGTATAATGCTGATCTGTTGGGACTCTCTAAAGGCTACAGATCTTTGGTTAGAAATTGTTTTAATATTGGGTTTTCCAACATTTTTGAGCATGTCTTGAAAAATCTACCTGAATTTACAAATGATGCTTTACAGGATTATCAGGGGGGAACAGAATCGGTCTATTTTCTTTCCTTAAAATCTATGGCTTCTTCTGTATCCACGGACATCTCTTCTCCTATAGTTTCAAAATCTTCTTTGGGTTTTTCTCAACCTTCCGTTTTGGTCATTCTTCGGGGAGACTTTCGGTTTCTTCTCTCGCTCATCCGAGCTCTCTACCGTTAACGGACTTGCCTTCGGGACAATCTTCCACAAATCATATGTTCTCTCGTCTTCCGGAGTCTGTTGCTGCGACATCTGGTAGTGCGACTGTTCCCGTGTTCAATGTTTCGGCCCCGGTAGTCTCAACAATCACTCCAGTAGCTAGGTTTTCGGGTAACCTATCATCCACAATCGCTTCGGGTTCGGCACCTCGCAGTTTCCCATGCGAAACTCCTGTGAGCTCCGGTCCGTCTGGTGCGTTCCCTACATGTATGACGTCATCGGCAGGGTCTCCGTGGTTTCCCGAGTGTGGCTTCTTCTTCTCTCTTCCCTCCTACTGTACCTTCCTTCTCTACCTTTCCAACAGGTGTCTCTGTTCCTCCGGTTAGGACGGTTTTGTAGGTTCGGGTTCGGTTGCGGGTCAACATGAGTTTTTCCCACCTTGTTCTTCTTCCGTAAATAGCGGAGTGTCTGCTGCGGCGATTCCTCATCAGCATGCTTCTGTTATTCAGCCTAGTTCGGGGTTGGCGAGTATTGCGGCTTCTCCGTTTTCTGAGGGGGCGTGGTTCGCCCAGGTATGTCTGGCTCAGCGTAGCTCCACCGTTGTTGGAGAGTGCGGGTTTTGCGCAACCCTTCTCGGCTGCCCGCAACATTGCGGTTGATTCCCCAGGTGTGCGTCTTGCGCACTCAGGTATTTCGTGTTCCGGGTTAACTGATCCAGCGTTTTCTAGGGGTCAGCCTGTCTCTGTTCCTGTCTCGACTCGGTCGGATCTTTCTGATAAGGATTTCTCTTGCGAGGAAGAGGATCCAGTACCGAAGCCTGTTCTCCTTCAGCGAACGAGAGCGAATACAAGCGGATGGTGGACTTCATTCATGCTCTTTACCCACAGTCCAAGGCTCCGGAAGAACCTTTTCAACCTAATCAGGCAATGTTTGAGTCACTGTTCGCGACGAAACCAGTGGTGGCTCATGCACCAAAGAATCTAGTTTGGTTTGGCCGTGTCGAGCAGGCATTGAGGGAGGCGGACGGTAGGTTAGCGGCATTAATTGGGTCGGGTAGGCAGGATTCCTCCTTACTTCCTTCTCGTAAGGGTTTTTACAAGGTTGCGGGTAACCCTTCTGCGGGTGTTAGGGTACCTCTTAATGAATCAGTGGAAGCTCTTCTATCTAGGGTCCCTTCTTCGAATCGTTTGGTTTCCGTCACGGCGAGAGAAGCGGGTATTTTGGAAGACACTTTTCGTTCTCAGTCGGAGGCTCTATCCCATTCGATGTGGATGTTATCTGGTTTAATGGGGTTCCTTAAACAGGACGGTTATTCTCCCTCGGACCCGGTTTTGTTCGACAATCTCATCACTTCGGTGTCAATGGGACTGGCTTATCAGGCAAATATATCGGCCGGTTGTATGACCTTCTTCGGTAAGAAAAGGAGGATTTCTTTCTGAACCATCTACCTCCGCATTATCCAGATATTCACAAAGGGCTCTGTTGAGAGCACCTTTGGCGCTCAGCAACAGTCTTTTCAGGGAGGAAGATGTAGCTTCGATGGTAAATTTCGTTTCCTCTTCTTCTGCTGTCGAGTCACAGCAAGCCATGATTCGAGTGGCAGCACAGTCCTCTAGATCTCCGAGAGGTTCCAGGATGACATCTCCAGCCAAGCGGACCCGTTCCAAATCACCAACCAGGTCCCCTAAGAAAGTCCGTTTCTCATCCAAGACTTCAGCTTCTGCTTCAGATCCGAAACCTTCTGTCCTTAAGAAGGGTTTTCGGAAATAGGGGACACTTCCCTCGTCTGCACCGGTAGGAGGTTGCCTAGCTCCATTCTGGGAATCCTGGAAGGAGTATGGCGCGGAGAGTTGGGTAGTGGAGGTGTTAAGGAAGGGTACAGAGTCCCTTTTCGTTCCCTGCCTCCTCTATCCAGCTCACCGGTTTATCTTCCCAGTTATTCCCCTTCCTCCATCAGGGGAATAGCGTTAGCAGCAGAAGTCCAAGCCCTCTGGGAAAAAGGGGCATTAGAACCCGCTCCTTCTTCCCCAGGTTTTTACAGTCGGATTTTTGTGGCTCCGAAGTCGGGAGGATCTTGGAGACCCATCATAGATCTCTCGAGTCTCAACCGGTTCATCATCTCCCCGAAGTTTCATATGGAAACTTCTCAGTCGGTGCTGCGGTCGGTCCGGAGAGACGACTGGATGATTTCAGTGGACCTCAAGGACGCTTATCTCCAAGTTCGGTCCATCCGGAATCTCGGAAGTTCCTTCGATTCTCGGGTCCAACTGGAACATTTCAGTTCAGAGTCCTCTGCTTCGGTCTGACCACAGCACCTCAAGTCTTTACGAGGGTGATGTCTCCTATTTCAGAGATAATGCATCGTCGGGGTTTCAGGATGAGGCGATACCTCGACGATTGGTTAGTTCAGGCTTCGTCAGTAGAGGAAGTTTTGCAGGCGAGGGACTTCTTACTGAATTTGTGTCAAAAGTTGGGAATTCGCATCAACTTAGAAAAGAGCTCTTTGATTCCAGCTCAGACAAAAACGTACTTAGGGATAACGATTCAGGACGCGTCGTTTGAGGGCTTTCCGACGGAGGAACGAGTTTTGGCAATGCTGAGCCAACTAGAAACATTCAGATCGAACAGAGCGCAACCTGTAAGCCTATGGAAGAGCTTGCTGGGCAGGATGGCCTCCCTCTCCTAATTCCAGGGTCTCGTCTCCGGATGCGTTCTCTTCAGGCATGTCTCAGGAATCGCTGGGACTTTCGGGAAGAGAACGCGTTCATAGTCTGGGACGATTCTTGCCTGAAGGATCTTCGGTGGTGGTCAGAAGAATATCATCTGACCATCGGCGTAAGATTGACTCCCCATTCCAGATTTCCATCTGTACACAGATGCCTCGGATCAGGGTTGGGGAGCAACCCTGGAGGAATGTCAGGCCAGGGGCCTTTGGACGAATCTGGATCGGAGGGAGTCCATCAACCACAGAGAACTATGAGCAGTAGAAGAGGCTCTAAGTTGCTTCGCAGATCAGTTAAGCAACAGGACGGTAGCGCTCTTTTGCGACAACGTAACCGCTGTGTCATACCTCAAGAAGGAGGGGGGGACAAAATCACAAACTTTGAATCAAGTCGCCCAGAGAATCCTCCGCTGGTGCGAGTGCCACAGGACTACTCTCGTTCCTCAATTCGTATCTGGGAAACTCAACGTTTTGGCGGACGCCCTAAGCCGGTCGCAAGAGGTTCTAGGGGGGGAATGGATGTTAGTGCAGGAGGAAGTTCAACTTCTATTGAAGAAATGGCCAGCAACCATAGACCTGTTCGCTACGAGACTAAACTTTCGCCTCCCGGTATACTTCTCCCCAGTAGAAGATCCCATGTCGTTCGGGACGGACGCCATGTTGCATTCTTGGAACGACATGCAGACGTATGCATTCCCTCCATTAGGAATGATTCAACAAGTGTTAATGAAACTCAGGATCTCCTACAACACTGAGATGACGTTGATTTGCCCTTTTTGGCCTCAAAGACCTTGGTTCCCGGACCTTCTCGATTTACTTATAGATGTTCCGGTTTTCCTGCCAGAGAGGAAAGATCTTCTCAGACAGCCGCACTTCCATCACTTCCACCGGAACCTCCGCGTGCTGAAGCTAGCTGCGTGGAGACTATCCAGCGAGCAGCACGTCATGCCGGACTCTCTAAGGCAGTGGCTCGCCAACTGTCTTTCTGTCTGAGAAGATCATCCAGGAAACTATACCAGGCCAAGTGGGCAGTTTATTGCAGTTGGTGCCGGAACCAAGGTCATCGTATTTCTCTACCAACGGTAGCGAAGGTAGCGGACTTTCTTCTTTTTCTGAGGGAAGAAAAGAAATTTTCGTACTCTACGATCGCCGGTTACAGATCAATGCTTAGTAGTACGTTCCGTTTCCATCTCCCGGAATTGGCGACCAGTAGAATACTTCACGATCTCTTAAGGTCTTTTAAGATAGAACGTCCAGTTCTTCCCCTTCGGGCACCATCGTGGGATTTAGCGGCGGTTTTGACTCTCCTTAGGTCGTCAGAATACGAGCCATTAGAAACACTGTCATTAAGACAGTTAACGAAGAAGGTATTATTTCTAGTTGCTCTGGCCACAGCTAGAAGAGTAGGAGAGATTCGAGCTGTCTCAAGAACTGTATCTTTCTCAGGGAAAGATATTTTTCTGTCATATTTGCCAGAATTCGTAGCTAAATCGGAATCGGAATCGGAATCGAATCCTTTACCCAGAGCGTTTAGAGTAATGTCTTTAGAAGATTTCGTGGGAGGTGACGCCTCAGAAATGCTATTATGTCCGGTCAGGGCGCTGAAGGCTTATTTATCACGAACAGAAAAGATGTTGCCTCACCCGAGAACGTTATTCGTTTCTCCCAGACGTCCTTCACACTCGATCTCGAAGAATGCTATTAGTTTTTTCCTAAGAGAGGTAATACAACAAGCGTCGGCTAATTCTTCGTCTCTTTCGGAACCATCGAACTCCTCTGAACGCCCAAGAGCTCATAGTATTAGAGGGGTAGCGACATCGTCGGCATTTCTCAAGAATTTCTCGGTGTCGGCAATCTTAGAAGCAGCTACTTGGAAATCAGTATCAGTTTTCACTTCCTTCTACCTTAAGGACATTCAATTCTCATCGGATAAGGGTTACTCGCTGGGTCCTTTTGTGGCGGCCAATTCAATTCTTTAGTAAAGGGTAGATGAAAGGTGGGGGTGGGGAGAGTAGGGGCAAGGTTAGAGAGCATAAGATAGGGGAGTAGTTTTGTCAGTGAATCGGAATTCTTTTACGAAACTGAGGATAGGTATAACCAGGTGGTTTTCAGCTAGATTTATTCAACCTCTCGGCACAGCATCGACAGCAACAGACGGCAATGATTTGGAAGCTCCGACTGCACATTCAACTTATCCTCCGTACATGAGAGGCTACAATAGCCACATGGGAGACTCGTCGTTCCCCTCCATACATGAGAGGCTACCAATAGCCACATGGGAGGTTCGCCAGGCTCCGCTACATGCGAGGCTTTGATTAGCCACATGGGAGTTAGTTCCCTTTTTCCGTGGGAGGTTTTCCTTGAATACCACATGGGAAGTAGCTCGACCCAGACAGTACCATGACTCGAGACTGACGTTAAGGGTACTCTCTCCTTCCAGGCATCCCCACCTGTTAAGTAGACTACCAGGTGAGGTTTGTTGTTGTTTTTATGCAGAATAGACGATAATGAGTTACCTGCTTTACTTGTTGGTAGGTCGGTCTGACTTAATTGAACCCACCTCCACTAAATTTTGTTAATCGGGCTAATTCAGGTGTTCAGGGAGTGTATTGCAATATGAAGTTTTCATAATAAAACTAATATTGTAATACTTACCTGAACACCTGAATGATTCCCACCCTCCTCCCCACTTCAATCTGATTAATGAATAACGCAATTGGGGTTCTCGGCCATACACAGCCGGGACTTGCAGCAGCGTTGCCAACGGTACGCTAGGTAACTCATTTGTTAGGATTTTCCTGTAAGCGTTGGTAACGCTGACCGTTAATTACCCACTTAGTGGGTAATGAGTTGGGGATATAGTTCGGGCTGGTAGGTAACCACGGCTAATTCAGGTGTTCAGGTAAGTATTACAATATTAGTTTTATTATGAAAACTTCATTTTCCATGATTTATTAAAGTTAATTTAATATGCAGGTTTGTTTTGAAGAAATAATTGTTTAGTAAAATATTAGTACAATTTTGTTATGTTTATTTGTTCAAAAGCATGTCAGTATTATTTTCTTAGAAGTGTTACAAAATCTGTTTATACAAGATATTTCTAGGTTAGCGTAATTGACCAAGATTATGTAATGTCTACTCTGTGGTAGTTCTGTATAGGCTATATGTCAAGAGTCATCAGGAGCTGCAGGTGATCATCATATATATAAAAAGAGGAACAAGTCAAGTTAGAGGGCAAGTGCAACCTTACATCCCCAGTCATTTCACAGACAGATAGAAGAATACAGTGTTTTCAATTCAGTGGAATTTATCTTAGTAATTAGATCCAAGAGAGGAGCCATTCTAAGGAAAAAACCTTAAAGGGTCACTCCCAGAGATATGATCAGCCAGAAGTTGCATATAGCTTTATCTAGTTTTATGAATAAATCTTATAAAATTACATTCACTTCGTGGTTTAATCACACTGGGCCCGAAGCCACTGGCCATTTCCATTATAGAACCCCATTTCATACACTGACACAACCAAAAATTCTTATTAAAGTCATTGGCCTCTCCATGGCTACTCCAGTGCCTGGGCTAAACCAAAACAGATGCTCCTCATCTGAAGACCAACCTTAAATGTAACGACCTCGCATGCAGTTATATTTTTGGTAAACCAGTCATCTTTGTAAGCCTCATTTTGTTATAGTGTGTAGTTTGCTTAAGATTAATCTTAGAGTTTAGCTCAAATCCCAAAAGCTCATCATGGCTCTCCAGCTGGTGTTACCAGAACAGATGTTAAAACACATACGCTTGTACATACACAGGATTTATACATATGAATCTGTATATAACATGTGTGTGCATGTGCTAGTGTAATGGTTAATTTAATGAACTTGGGTGGTGTCATGCCCCTAGAGTACAAGCAATATACACAGGGAAAATAAAAATATACTCTTTTTGTGTTGCCCTTTCGTCTTTTTGACCTCTCACAATGGGTTATGAAGCACCTGACTGAGTTACCAAGAACAAGGGTTAAAGGCTTTTTGATAAACAGGATGCTCTGAATTTACTGAGTTAGCTTTATTGTTCTCGTATTCAGATGATGTCTTGAAACTTACAGTTTGGTTATGATCAAAGAGTGCCTTGTTAAGCCACACCCTAAAAATGAATTGTGTATAATGGCAACGAATAACACTGCCCACTTTTGATTTTGGTTCATTCGAAACGATGATACCCAATGATATGATTTGGACGGAAAGTGCATGCCTACACAAAGATAAGGTCGGAAAAAAAAATATATATATATAAAAACTGAAGGATGACAGTCAAGAGTCACTCAGGTTCGTTCATTCATTATCGATTAAGCCTTTCTTGTGCTGGCACTAGCCTTGGCAGGGGATTTGAAGCAGAGTGAGGGAGAAGGTGGCAATATGAAACAGGGTGGTAATATGAAACAGACAATATCTCGACTGATTTGCCTGTCATCTGTTGGTAACTAAGTCAACGATATCTATTACTTCAACCTGATGCTACCAGTGTACTCTGAAGTCACTACCTCACGATCAGGGGCTGAGAGGGGACACTCCTTACTTTTTCCTCTGTGAAACTTTCTTCTAGGTAAGATTCACTTTTGTTTACACTATATAAATTAATATATGTGAGGTATGCAATATAGTGTGTTTATGAGGTGTAAGATCAGTTGTTAAAATGGCATAGCTAGTTTTCTAGAAACTATTGTTTGTTCAGAATTTCTGCTGGGTAATCAAGAAAATGGCTTGGGGTGGCATTATGAAACAGCTGTTCGATGTTATTTTGAAAGCAAGAGGACACCATGTTACCCTTGTGTGCCTGCCACCTCACACTACCCACATGCTTCAACCACTTGATCGTGCATTTATGGGACCCTTAAAGACATACTATAGTGAAGAAGTTAGACAGGCACTGAGAACTAGTGGTATGGACACCTATGATATTGCAGAGAAGTTTGGGAAGGCATATCTTAAAGTACAGACAGGGGCAGTAGCAGTCAAAGGTTTCAAATATACTGGAATCTTTCCACTAGACAGGGGTGTTTTTGACGAGGCAGATTTCATTGCGGCTGAACATGAGGAAGCACAGGCAACTGATCATGACAACAGATATCAACTCCATCAACAGTAGCTAGTCCACCAACATCAGCAGGCCCTTCAACAGCAGTAAGTCCGTCAAAAGCAGCAGGCCCATCAACAGCAGCAGGTCCATCAACAGCAGCAGGTCTGTCAACACCATCAGATCCATCAATAGTACATCAACAGCAGCAGGCCCATCAACAGCAGCAGGCCCATCAACAACAGTAGGTCCATCAACAGCAGCAGGCCCATCAACAACAGTGGGTCCATCAACAGCAGCAGGCCCATCAAGAGCAGCAAGTCCATCATAAGCAGCAGACCCATCAACAGCAGTAAGTCCATCAACAGCAGCAGATCCAGCAACAGAAGCAAGTCCCATATGTACAGAGTTTATCTCCCCACACATCACTTCCCCAGTTCCACAGACGAAAAAGGTGACAAACAGAGATCGCAAAGGTCTGAAACCACAAATTCTGACATGGTCTCCATACAAGGAGGCACTAAAGACCTCATCAGAAAATAAAAGTGCAGTAGGACAGACAAAAGCAGCTACCCAAGACACAACATCCAAAGGTAAAAGTATAAGAAGATCGATGCGTCAGCAAACAGCACAGAGTCAAACAGACCAACAAAGAAGAGAGAGGTGTTGGTGGAGAAAAAAGTGCGAAAAGTAACAATAAGCTTTTTTCCACAAGTCAGAGAGATGACGAGGAAGCTTCTAGTGAGGAAGAAGAAAGTATTAGTCTGTCCTCTGGAAGTTCGTTAGAAGAAATTATGGGAGAAGCAAATCCCAGAAGCAAAGATACAGAATGCATTTTTTTTTTTCAGAGAAACTCACAATGTCCAAATCAAGAGAAAAATGGGCTCAGTGTGTACAGTAGTCTGTCAGGGATGGGCTCATGTCTTGTGTAGTAATTGTGAAACAAACTTTCATATGTGACTTTGTTCTTAAACATTTTCAAATTTTTATTTTTTTTATTCACAAAAAGGAATGTTAACCTATTCTTAGTTATTTTCTAAAATGTTTTATATTACCACCCCATTGCAAAGGCCTACTTTTTAGAATATTTTGGAATAAACATTTATGGCATTTACATGGTTTTATTTCTCTCCCTATACATCTAAGTGCGTTATAAGAATAAAATTTGCTAATATTTACGACAGTTATTGATGCAATTTTTGCCTTCGTAATTGGTGCTTTTGCCTAAAATAAGAAAGTGTTCCATATTACCACCTTCTCCCCTACGAATCAGCTGACCGTTGCTATAACTCTGCGGGTTCCGACGGGAATCGGGAGTGTGGTCCCGGCAGTAATAAACCACCGCCGGCCACGGCTACACACACACACACACACACACACACACACACACACACACACACACACACACACACACACACACACAATATATATATATATATATATATATATATATATATATATATATATATATATATTTATATATACAGTATATACTGTATGTATATATATATATATATATATATATATATATATATATATATATATATATATATATATATATATATATATGGGGAGGAAAAAAAGACCAAGCGCGCATTTGAATATAAAATTCTGTTTTGTATGTGTGTGTATGAGAGAGAGAGAGAGAGAGAGAGAGAGAGAGAGAGAGAGAGAGAGAGAGAGAGAAATTATGAGCGGGTGGTATCTGACTGAATAAGAGGGTTAAGAATGACGAAGACGTAATTAACTAGGATCTGATTAATATAATTGGTTTTGAAGTGGTAAGGTATGCAATGATGCCTATACTATATTTATCAGAATAAGAAAACATATAAGGATCCAATATCGAAATGCGCGCTTGGCAATTCCTCCCGCCTCCCTCCCCCGTATACTAAGGATTCTCGTCAACTACTTTTCAAGTATCACCGGACAATGAATGCGACTTAAGAGAGGTGCGTGGCCTTGGCTCTTGGGTGAGAGACCCTTACTGAGGCAAGGCTTGAAATACTAACGACCGACCAACGCTGAATAATAATAATGATTGTGAGGGAAGAGAGTCTTGATGAAAACCTGTGCTACGGTGCAAATCCTGCCGGGTTTGCCCGTCATTTTCGTCCGTACAGACGAGTACCTGGAAGGCTCCTTTCGCAGTGAAAACCAACACACCTCGAGTTCCTTCAGCATCCACTGTGTCCACAAACACTCCAGCCAAAAGTGCTCGAGCCGCGAGAAAAGGTTAACTACTCGATCGGAGTGCTGCTCTGGGACAAAGTTACTTCAGTCATAAAAGGATTAGGACAATGAGCCGCCAGACGCAAGAAGTGCAATAATGCAACAAAGACGTGTAGGCCAAAACACCCCCGTGTTTTCCTGTGCGGGGAAAAAACATCCTTTCAAAGCCAGATCCTGTTTGCGAAGTAAACAATATCCTTATGTTACACTGGGAAAAGAAAGATCGGGTAGGGACGTAGGGCTTGTTACGCTCACTCGGTGGACCCTTAGCCCAAACATCCACTCCAAATGGGACAGGTTAAGTTGTCAACATCTTCCTTGTAGCTACTGCACCCTGGTGTAACCGGAGAGAGCCTTCATTTTTCAGCATGGAATACGTAAAGACCGCCATAAGTACTGCTGCCGTGATGTAAAGCACCTCCCAGCGTTACTTGTAAAGGAAAAAGAATCGGTAATGATATCAGAGGTCTGCCAGTCTGAAAAAGCGCGTACGTCTATTCCCAACAAAATGCATTCACTGAATAAACTTTGTGGGCCAAATTATAAAACTATCTTCATAGAAATGCACAAATACTTATATGCAAAATATTATTTTCTTCCAATACTTAATTGCTCTGTTACTATAAACACGTATGAATGTAGATTCCAAGGTCACTGTTACCAGATGTTTTCGCATCTTTAACAGTCAAAAGACGAACGTAAGTTTAATGCAGCTCTTGTAAATCTATATCTGTCTTTTTCAGTTAACATTTTATTAAAGCTGACTGGGCTCGCTTATAGAGTTACTCGTATATTGAATAGTATGAGGAAGTCGAGTACACACACACTCCACTGTTCCCCTTTCCTTCGTGTATTTTATTTTTATTTACACATACATAAATGTGTGTGTATAATTATGTATGTGTATATATAGAAACACACACACACACACACATATATATATATATGTATATATATATATATATATATATATATATATATATATATATATATATATATATATAATATGCTGCCTTACTATAATGTGACGGAAATAATCTGTGAAAGTCCACAGCTGTGTTAAGAAAATGGAAGCTTTCGACCATTTGCACGATTTTTTTTTCATCCAAGTGGATAAAAATATAGTAGATCTTTATCAGGAAAAAAAAAGTGAATTTTGTTACTTGTATAAATTAAAAATACATTTTTACTCATAAACATAACTGGATTTTCATATATATATATATATATATATATATATATATATATATATATATATATATATATATATATATATATATATATATATATATATATATATATATATATATATATATATATATATATATGCTTCATCTTGAGGTTAAGGCTGAGGAATAGAAAGTGTAACTTCTGCAGTTTCTTTAATGCTTCTTAGTGGTTTACGGTAGCTGGATGCACTGTGAAACAAGCATCTTACTCCTAACTGAGTTCCTTCCATAATTGTTCCCTTTGAGAACTGCCTTAACATATTTTGTTCCTGCCTAGAACTCATCTCTATGACTGGTTCCTATAACTGGTTCCCATACTGGTTCCCTGTAATACAAAAGTTTATTTAGGACAGCAGTCTTGCGCCAAGAAGCATGCAGTCCTTAGCCTAGGCTATACTATACTCCTGCCTTACTTACATTCATGACATAAGTGGCATCTAACTTAAGATTTGACATTTTCATAAAACTTTTGGAAGAATACGGCACATCTTATCATATGTATGGTAGTACAATTGCAACCACATGCATGCTCAATATGGTGTAACTTACGTAACATTACCATGACAGTTCTTGGTAATTTGCTGTTACATCAAGGTAAAAATACAAAACTACACTATTAAGTGTTATGGCAACATGTACTTTATCAACTAAGCCAAGTGCATACTTTTACAAGGGAGAAATATGGCATTTCAGATGGAAAACAATGGGAGCTATATTCCTTTCCCTTCTTGCATCGTTGTACACGTCTCGAACAGCCTGATCTGTGCTCACAACAGCTGCAGCACGCTTACTTCTACGCTCTTACGTATGCACACTTGATCATAGACAACCACAACTTCGAGTGGCTAACTTAATGTCTTGCTAAAATGAGAACCAATTCGTTTTTCCAGTACACCAATTATGAAGGGTATTGCCATTAATTTTAATGAAGGATTTCCATCATTACACAAATATTATTGAGTGCTTAAAGGATCACTTACAGACTATTATCAAGAGGAGGATTTCTTCTAAAATCCTCATCTTGTCTTGAAGATAAGCCATGGTTTAATGCTGCATGTAAGCCAGTCACCACTGTTTGTAGTTGATTCAAACATGCCTCCCCTTGTAGGAGCTGATAGAACTGCTGCATATTGCCCTAAACAGAAGGCAGAACTCTTGGCTCAAGGCTTTGTGAGCAAACAGTATGGTGAGTCTGTAGTGCTGTCTCAGTCTTACTTTCCAAGAGCCCAAGTTGCACTCATTGGCCTTCAGGTGTAGAGAAGTCAAAATTTTGCCTCTGGTCCTTGACAGATGCTTATGGAATCTTTCCAGTGTTTTTTTTTTTTTTTTTAGAGACTGTTGATTTCATCGTTGCTAAGATACTACTATTTTTAGAAGATAAGCTGGACTTGCAAGTTTTTTTTTTTTTTTTAGAGGAAGGGTAACATTGCTGCATCAACCTCTAAATATAGGCCTATCTGAATTGCCCATATTTTATCCACGGTTTTTGAGAAGCTGTTCTCTAAGTGTCTTTGTAGTTTGTTGACAATAATAACCTGCACCAGCATTACAATTTGGGTTTTGTAAAGGCAGTGGTGCTTGTGGTGCACTCCTGCCAATATCTGTCAAATAGTAGAGTGCCCTTGATGAGTGTGCAGAGTAGTGTTGTAGGTTTAGATTTTAGTGCAGCCTTTGACCATGTGAATCATGACGCACTTATCGACAAGGTAAGGGTAGTGGAAGTTGGTGGATCTTTTATTAATATTTTAAATGAATGTTTAATATGCAGAACCCAAAGAGTCTTATGTGATGGTCAGTATAGTAGCTTTAGCACTGTCATCTCAATTTTTCCGCTGTGCCTTAGGTTTGTGATTGCAGAATCCTTGAATAAAGATCTGGCACAAATTCATGAGTGGAGTAGGCTTTGGGGTATGAAGATAGTTAGTTGATTTACATTTAAATGGTACGGTTGTAAATGTCAGTGACTCTTCAGATTGTAGGTGTAACTTTTGATGAGAAATTGACATATGCATAATATTGCTTCCTCTCTTGTCAAAAAGTTGGTATCTTGCAGGAATGTGTTTGAATATTTAGGGATGAAGCTATAATATCTAAGTGTTTTCTCTTTTCTTCTTCCTTGTTTGGAGTACTCTTCTCCAGTGTGGTCTTTGGGTGCTGACTCTCATCTTAAACTCTTGGATAGAGTCATGACGTCAGTCACGTTTATTTTGCCAACACTTAATGTTGATTTATGGCATCGATGTAAAGTGAGTTCATTGTTTGTTTCACAAAATGTGCTGCAATAACAAACATCCTCTGCACTCAATTTGCTAGGAGTTTTATTTTGGCTACTACTAAAATGTGTGAACAGGGTTTTATTTTGCTCACTACATACCCTCTCTTGTGACCATGAATAATTGCTTTTCTTTCGTCTCCCAAGTATTGTGCTGTACTCAGAGAGGTGAATTCAACTGCTCTTCTTATTAGACTGAGCTTGCTTCATGCCAGCGCAACTCATAATCACAAGCAGTTATCGTCGGAGAGAGCGCGATCTGTTACCGCAATCTTGACTGCACCCCGCCCCCCCCCCGCTCGCTCTACTGTACATAGAGCACCTGTAAAAAAAATGCTCTTTGCTTTTTTACTTTCCTCGTAAATAGATTTTAAACACATTTCGTTTCTTGTTTGCTCAGGTATTTGATCAGCATATAAGTGTTGGTGGAATTTCTTTCAATATGGAAGAAGAAGAAGAATCATTGTGGCAGTTATTAACCTTTTTATGTTATTAATTTACTCTATGTAGCCTAGTCATATAATCAACACAATTCTATCTGAATATTTTTAATCGTCGTCATTTTAAGGTAAGTTTTAAGCATTACTAATTCTGTTCATAGCGTTCCTGAATAACCTTGGCAAATCCAGTTTCAAGCCGGGTTGTACTGAACGTACATTCTCTTGAGCAGAACTTGCGTTTGTATTTCGTGTCTTACAGCTTCGAGTAACTTTGAACTAAACACAGTGACTCACTTGTCTTGCATTTGTAAAAAGTCCGTTTCAGTATACAGGAATATACGTTATAGCACTCACTCTCCCTCTCATTTGCTGATGGCTGTTACATTACGACTCTCTCTCTCTCTCTCTCTCTCTCTCTCTTTCTCTCTCTCTCTCTCTCTCTCTCTCATTTGCTGATGGCTGTTACATTACGAGGTTCGCCCAGTATAGGAAATTTGATTCCTCTGAATACTAAATGGCACGAGTATTTGAAAAATATTTTTTCTGCTTAAAGGCATTATGAATATATTTTGATACACTGGATTTGTGTGCTTTTTTGGAAATTATTTGACAAGGAAATAATTACAGAATTTGCTGTTTTCTTACAAATACAAATTTGACTCTGATTCGACGCCATGTTCATTAGTAGGTTTTGTGTTGTTCTTTTTTCCGGATGTCGCGTCTCCCATTCATAACGGCCATCTTTAAATCCCCCATTGTACTAGTGCTACATCCCTTACGTTATTCCCCCTCTCTCACCTTGTAGTGATGCTAATTCAGTTATTCCGCGCCGACGGAATAAAGGCGAGAATAGCAATGGTCTAGTCTGTTTACCGGTAACCTGAGCTCCTCCCTCTACGCCATTTACCAACGGTTCGGTTGGTGGCTGGGCGCCAACTTTTCGAATTTAAAAACCATCCCGGCTGAGAGCATCGACGATGTCCCCTGGGTAGAAGCAATGAAAGGGCACGTGCAGCCCTTATGAATGATGAAGAGCTTTTTTTTGTTGTTGTTGTCAGGGGTTGCGTAATTTTTTTAAAATTAAACACTCGCTCGGCCTCTTTGATCGGAAAAGTATTTTTCGTGGGAATCAGTTCTGTTTTTCCGTATGTTACAAAATAACATTCCCTTAGGATGTTGGTAGAAAATGATCCCCTGCCCGGTTGTTACGTAGCATGAGGGAGTCTCGGTGTGACGTCTGATGGCAGGAAACGTAACGGCTGGGGTTTTAAAGGTCCTGCTGGGCGTCAGCTGGCATATCTTAACACAGCAACTGCCACAACCGCTCAGCTGACTGTAACAGATATTCAAGAACCGACCAAATATTCTCTCGTCATGAAGCGTCCTTTTTTTATGCCCCAGGCGGTAAGTGCTTCTGGATAATAGGTTTTAACATGTATGCAAATATATTTGAAACAAGTCTGCAATATGTACTCCTGTCTGCAGCCTGTGATCCCAAAACACTTTCCAGCACTGGACACTGATGTGCTCTGTCTTATCTATACCTGAATACACACATACACACACACACACACACACATATACAGTATATGTGTGTGAGTGTGTGGTGTGTGTATTTGAGGGGAGAACGACTTATGCTTCTCTCTCTCTCTCTCTCTCTCTCTCTCTCTCTCTCTCTCTCTCTCTCTCTCTCTCTCTCTATATATATATATATATATATATATATATATATATATATATATATATATATATATATATATATATATATATATATATGTATATACTGTACAGTATATATGTATATACATGTGTGAAACGACTTTCTGCGTTAATATCAAATTTAATGACTACGTTTATATTATCTTAAAGAAACGTTTTCTATTAATCACAGTATTGTATCTGCATGAGAGAGAGAGAGAGAGAGAGAGAGAGAGACGGGGAAGAGGACGGACATTCCTTCGTGTCGCGTCCCTTTAATGAAGAAGAGATCCGTTGAGCAGCGGCTTTTATCTCCTCCGGATGAGGTTTTCCTGAGTTTTTGCGAATGTTTGATGATCAAGTTATATTCTTACTTGATTGAATTATATTTATGCTTCTCTACTTGTAATCTTCAAGCGAAAATGCCAGAGTGACAAGGTGCTCAGAAAAAAGTGAATTGCAAGTAAAATTCCAGAAGAGTAGGCTATTTATAAGTTGAATGTTCAGTATTATGGTTCAATTACACTGACTGATCTTGAAAATTTAGACTAAAATTATTCGCATTTCCTCTGGCATTTCAGCAGAGAATCCTGAACCACAAGGAACTATGACTGTGCTCTCTCTCCTCTGCTGACAGCTCGGGATATCCACAGGATCTGTTGGGGGGGGGGGGAGACATAAAAAAAAGAACGTAGTAAGATAGTTCAAATTTTTATATAAAATGGCTGAGATGGGATTCCATTTGGAATATCAATGGGCTGTGACAAAAATGCGAAGAGGGAATTCATTATATTAATGGGATAATTTCGAACGGTAAACAGAGTTGGAATGAACCATCCATCGAAAAATAATGGGATAAATGGGATGTAGACTAATATAGTAAATACCGTAATATGTTAATGGGATAAATGGGATGTGAAAGACAAAGAGTCATTTATAATAATGGGACAATAATGGAATAAATGGGATATGAAAAACTCAAAGTTAAGTATAATAATGGGATAGTAATGGGATAAATGGAATATGAAAAACTCAAAGTCAAGTACAATAATGGGATAGTAATGGAATAAATGGGATATGAAAAACTCAAAGTCAAGTATAATAATGGGATAGTAATGGGATAAATGGGATATGAAAAACTCAAGGCAAGTATAATAATGGGATAGTAATGGGATAAATGGAATATGAAAAACTCAAAGTCACGTATAACAATGGGATAGTAATGGGATAAATAGGATATGAAAAACTCAAAGTCAAGTACAATAATGGGATAGTAATGGAATAAATAGGATATGAAAAACTCAAAGTCAAGTACAATAATGGGATAGTAATGGAATAAATGGGATATGAAAAACTCAAAGGCAAGTACAATAATAGGATAGTAATGGGATAAATGGGATATGAAAAACTCAAAGTCACGTATAACAATGTGATAGTAATGGGATAAATGGGATATGAAAAACTCAAAGTCAGGTATAATAATGGGATAAATGGGGTATGAAAAACTCAAAGTCAAGTACAATAATAGGATAGTAATGAGATAAATGGGATATGAAAAACTCAAAGTCAAGTACAATAATGGGATAGTAATGGGATAAATGGGGTATGAAAAACTCAAAGTCAAGTACAATAATAGGATAGTAATGGGATAAATGGGATATGAAAAACTCAAAGTCAAGTATAATAATGGGATAGTAATGGGATAAATGGGGTATGAAAAACTCAAAGTCAAGTACAATAATAGGATAGTAATGGGATAAATGGGGGTATGAAAAACTCGAAGTCAAGTATAATAATGGGATAAATGGGATATGAAAAACTCAAAGTCAAGTACAATAGTGGGATAAATTGTATATGAAAAACTCAAAGTCAAGTACAATAATGGGATAGTAATGTGATAAATGGGATATGAAAAACTCAAAGTCAAGTACAATAATGGGATAGTAATGTGATAAATGGGATATGAAAGACTCAAAGTCAAGTATAATAATGGGATAGCAATGGGATAAATGGGATACCATAAGTCTTCTTGGAAAGGAAAATATGAGCATTCTTGTGTGGATCAACAGTACGTTCAAAGTACTCTTGATCCACACAACCCTGCTCATGTTTTGCTTTGTCCTGCATTCTCTACAAACCTTGTGACGAATCATACGCACAATGAAACTTGTGATATATGCATTCCTCGAGTGGTAGGTCTCCCCAAGGGAGGGTCATTACTGACTGTACTGATACAGGAATTGGCAGAGAGGAATGTGGGATATTCACTGCAGAATTTGCAAAACCTGAAGTCCCTGTATTGTTCAGAGTTACCAAGAAGGTATCAGTGTCTTCTTGGCAGTTAGCACCGACACTTGGAACCATAATAGCATCCACCATGACTTGGCGGGGTGCACTCCTGAACTGAAATGCATCTGGGTTGTCCCTGTTCCCACCTTTCCCCTTGAATTATTGAAAATAAATTCTTCAAACAATCTTGGTTGAGTCTGTTGATTAATAGGTAGGACAGCTTGTACTTTGAATGTAACTCATCCTATAACAGTAACAGACCTTTGATTGGCATCCAGAGAGGCAAGGCAGCTTTCATGGAGTGGATCAAGGCAGTTAACTAGAAATTCCTTGTGACCTGATTTCAGACCCATGGCATGTCGAAAATTTGCATGACTGGTATGAGTTCCACAATTGAAACAGCTGAACAATTGGTCCATCTCAACAAAGTCTGTGTACTCTTGAATCAGCACACAAGACATTCCTCATCATGAGCATTAGACAGTTTCGGAAAGGGAGTCATATCAGCCAAATTAATTAAATATATAATAATTAAATAATTTAAACAAACTTTTACTTAGCACAGTTCTCTTTGTGCCACACTACACCACCAGTGCTCAGATTTTACAGGAAAGTTTGTGTGACAACAGGAGCAGAAGAATAATGTAACAGTACAAGAAAGAAGACAATGAAAGAAGAGACAAGAAAGAAGAATCAAGAAAGGAGACCACCTAAAGAAGAATTAAGAAAGGAGACCACCCAAAGAAGAATCAAGAAAGAAGAAATCTAAGCGATTATGACTGAGAGTTTCCAGGGATACCCAGTTAAACAAAAACACTGCTATATGAAATAGCTTGAGCAGTAAGAGAATGCCTGATTCACTACAACAACACTCAGTAACCATTGTAGTGTCTAGACAAAACATGATGAATTGGTGAATGAAACAACCAGAATAGAGTTTAGAGTACAGTATACTCTTTGGTCAAAGGAACAGTGAGAGAATAACCATCAACATATCTCATAATTTCGTTAGTGTGAATTTAGTTTTGATAAAATTTAACTGAAAACATATCACGCACCTTTCCTTGTCTTTGGGAAATAGAAAAAATGACAACTCAGGCCTTTTCTTTCTTGAATTACGGCAGTTTACTGCAGCTTAGAACTATGTCCCTGTCATGTTGTTGACATCTTCCAACTCCAATTACTTGCCCATCAGTAGAGGCGCCACCGTCTCCAGCAGTTACAAAGGGGAGGCACAAGTGTCTTTTGTTTACTTCTCTATACTCTTTGATATAATCTCATCGCTTTTAAATAAAGATTTTTACTTGTTCGAATACATTTGATGTTTATCTAATAATCTAAAGTTTGTATAGGCTCCAGGAGACACCTGTCAGTCAGGTGGTAGAAAAATGTGTAAATGCCAAGCCTTTATGACCTGTAACCACCAGGACCCATCATTGCCGATTTGAAATAGCAGTCACTCTCTGTACACTTAGAATAAGGTAGTTCAGAAAATATTAGACGCTTGTCCAGCAGGTGCAGTGGCATGACTAGCGTTAGCAGTGCCTAGGGTGGACTTGGCAAGTGCCACCCCATTCCCGTGCTAAAAAGTCCTCAAGTGGTGAAAATGAAACGCACATTTGAAGCTTTAAAATCTCAATCATTTATTTTATTTCATAAAGCTAAAACAAAAACAACTCAGAAGATTGACAACGGAACCCTACGAGCTTTGTTAGAAGCAAATTCGCTAGTAACAGCATCCAGGTCCAACTGATTAGTAATTTCTTGCTCTATTGACAATATCCGCGAGCTGACTCATAGTTAATCTTATATAGTTTTTGAGTAGTTTTAACTTGGAGAAGCTTCTCTCACAAGTGGCAACACTTATTCTGACGGTTAAGAACAATCTCAGCACTATTAGTGGAGTGGGATAATGGGAAAAAAGTGCAAATGGTGATACAAGTAACAGATTTGGCATGAGAACTCTTATTATCCCCATAGATCAAAATCAACCTCCAGCCACCTCAATATTTGGCTATTTCCAAGATGGCTGACACTTTTCCAAAATGGCAGCAGATTTGCTGTATATTTCAAATATTTTCATTTCATAAGCCTATAAAAGTTGCATACTGTACATATAATGATTGAGAATTTGTATTTTGGCATTCTTACTGTCATGAGGAGATAAAGTGAATCCATTTTTCCAATATGGCCACCATATGAACACCATATTTCCAAAATGGCCACCAAAGATAACAAAGTATGTATCTCCTGAGAGAAACCAATATGTTTTGTGTATCAATTAGTTTTAGCAAGTGCACCTGCAGAGAGCTGTGCAGCTAAGTCCAGATTTGTAGCACTTGCACCTGCCATGGCATTCCTTTTTGCAGCCACACTTATTCAGTTCTTGGCAAGATTTTGCTACTGTTGGCAAATCTATCCAATATGGAAACTACGTGCCATCAATCTGTTGCCATCCCCAGTGTTTTGGACTGGGCAGAACTGGATGACATACTAAAGACTGGCATTTGGTGCCCTGCTTGAAAGGCAGCTCTCTTGCAATGCTCTCTAAGAGCAGCCCTTGTAGGGGGAATGCAATCATAAGCTTTTTGCTCTCTTGCAAAGAGATCAAGTCTAGCCTCATTTATATTTTTATACGAACTGCTTCTGTCGTACATTAGCACCACGAACTCTTCAATAATTTGCAGGTCTTCATCTTCTCCAGCTGCTGGTGTTGAACTTAGTTTGGTGAAGATGGGTGTGGTACGCTGAAACACAGTCCATGTGTGCCATGCAGGATTCTTCCCCTTTCCATGAAAGGCAGACACCGTCTTTAATCAGCTGTGCTCTTTGTCCTGGTTGCCGAAGGAAAAAGTGACGTTGATGGCCATGTTAGCGGATGCCCCCAAACCTCTCACCTCAACCCCAACCCTCAGCAGATGCGAATTGCACGATGTGGTTCTCAAGTTCTTTTATTCAAAATATGTAACCGGAGACTAGATAGAAAGCCACCAGTTCTGCAGCAGTAACCAGGAACAACTATTACTTAGAGAGATAAGACTGGAGGTGGGGAGAATGAATAATTGGCTTAAGCTGAAAAATATTGTTTCATGTTTCGGTTTTAAATTTCTCTCACATTCTTTAGACAGAAATATTGTAGGATACATCGAAGATGTCAATCAGATACATCGTATAAATGCTTATAAGGTAACTGTGAACAGACAGGATTAGAAAAACATTTAAATTGAGGTGAAACTTCATTCCCTTTGTGTATACTGTAAATACGATTTTCCTATTTTTTTATTTTGCTAATTTAATTCTTTTATTTTCTGTGTATTCCTGTGTTTTCATGTAGAATCTTTCCACATATTTTGATATTGACACCAACTATTGTCGAAATAATTACAAAGATTCCATTGCAGAACTTCACATTAATAATAATAATAATAATAATAATAATAATAATAATAATAATAATAATAATAATAATATAATTTGGCAGCAGACCCTCTTTTAAACAGGTTCTATTGAATATTATTGCTGCTTCAGCTGCATTTATTTTGTAGAAGACTTTTTCTATTTTCCTTATTGCGGACTTCTCTTCAGTGGAGGTGCGTGCTAACAGCTCGCCTATATTTGTCATTTCATGGGGGAAAAGTAAAAATCTGGATTCTTCTTCTTTATATATTCTATACAGTTGGTTCTATACAATTGTTGCCGCGATGCGTTTCGACAGACTCTTCTGTCATTCTCCAGCGGGAGCTAGTAGAGGACTGGCAGATTGCATAGGTCCTTCTGAATTTATACACGGGCTTCAGCGGGGGGGAGGTCATGGATGGCGAATTCTGATTGGTTGCAGTCAGCGAACTTCAAGCCAAATTTCTGCGGCGAAGCTCTATCCTGACAGATCTTCGCAACCTGGGAATGTCATTCATTCCAGCATTCCCATTGGCCTGCCGTTGCGTGATGTCATGCCGGCTGACATCATCGGTAGTTTGGCTGCTATTGGGCTGCGGATGAATGATGTCATTATCTACTCTTTCTGTCATAGTCGGGGGATTGTCTCGAAGGGCGCCTCGCTCATCAGGGGCATCTCCATTCTCAGGGTTGTCGTTTTCAGGTTTTCGTTGGATTTGGCGGGTGTTCTGCACTATTCTTCTTAAATTCGTGGGTAGGAGCGATGCCTCCTGCGTCGTATTCATTGTTGGTTTTGTCTCGGCAATGAGGAGTGCCTCTAGCAGGCGCAGACGTCGAGGGTCGGCGGCTCTCCCGATTATACTTATATTTTGTATAATACTGTCGCGGGAGATGGAAATATTGTGAGTAGCACGGGCGTGGTTCATGATGGCACCCTCCTGGGCGTGGCAGGAGATCCTTTTAGACAGACGCATCGTGGTCATTCCAATATAAGCGCCGGGGCATCCTCGGACAGGACATACAAATTGGTAGACCACGTTCTTCTGCTTGAGGGGTTCTCTTGCTGGCGGAGAGGGGTTATTTTTCATCACCAGTTCACGGGTGCGGCGGTTCTTATAATAAATTATAAGATTTATTCTCTTACTGTCTTCGGTCGGGGTGATGTTTTCCATGACGATTTTCTTCATGGAGTTCTCGTCCTCACGGTACTGGGGATGCATCCGGGCCTTATAATAGATCTTTATGTCATCTTGGGGGGCAGGTTGTGTGTTCTCACCGTTGTACCATTTTTCCAGGCCAGTTCGAATTTCTTTGTTGATGACTTTGTTGGTGAAACCATTGTTCACCAACATTTGTGCAGCACGTTCGAATTCCTTGTTGGTGTCCTGCCAGGTGGAGCAGTGGGAGAGGGCCCTTTTAATGAAGGCCCTGACGGTCGTGTTCTTAAACCTAGCAGGGCACTCGCTATCCCCATTCAAGCAAAGTCCCAAATTGGTGGATTTTGTGTAGACTGAGGTCTTCAAGTTCCGTTCCGTCTTTGTGACCATAACGTCGAGGAAGGGGAGCCGGTCGTCTGTGCTGAACTCGACAGTGTAATTCAACACACTACATTGTTGGAAGGTCAGACGAAGGGCTTCAACCTCCTCCTCATTGTCTGCTTGAACGAAGACGTCGTCGATATATCGGGCATATTTCTTCGCCGCTGGATTCTCTCGAAGACATGTTCTTCTCACGGTGCCCATGTAAAAATTTGCAAAGAGGACGCCCAATGGAGAGCCCATCGCAACGCCATCCTTCTGTCTATACATGTGCCCTCTGTGCGTAGTGAAAGGCGCCATCTTCGTGCAGATCTCCAGCAGAGCCTTCAGGAACCTTCTGGGATGTTCAGGGGTCATTGTCGGCTCTCTATAGACTTTGTTTAGGATAATATGGATGGTTTCATCCACAGGCACGTTGGTGAATAGACTCTCTACGTCCAGAGAAGCGATGGTCCCTGCGCCGGGAGTCTCGGATCACTTCGAGGAATTCCACAGAGGACTTCAGGCTATAACTGCTTGGGACGTAGGGGTCAAGATATGATTTAGTCGTTTGGCGAGGGCGTAGGTCGGGGCAGGTGTTTGGCTGATGATCGGGCGGAGGGGATTGCCAGCCTTGTGTGTCTTGACATTCCCATATAGGTAACCAAGTTCGAAGTCACCTGCGATGGGGGGAAGATGGACAGCATTGCTGGCAGCATTCACAGTGCTGATGATCTTATTAGCTTCCCTCTTGATGTCTTCGATGGGGTTCCTTGTCAGCCTCTCGAATTTCGTCGTGTCCGACAGGATGGCATCCAATTTGTCGAAATACTCCTCCGTACGTATAAGGACAAAAGCTGCTGTCTTGTCAGCGCGACGCACTGTGATGCCTTCCTTTTCCTTCAGCTCCTTCGCAGCTTTCCTCATCTCATAATAATAATAATAATAATAATAATAATATGAAGGAAGTAGACCCTCTCTTAAATAGGTCTTATTGAAAAGAATGGCTGTATCATGCGAATTTATCTTATACAGGATCTTTTCTATTTTCCTTATACGTAATTTTCTTTTCAGGCTCAGCGATGTTGGTCAGCAACTGGACAATATTCATGTTGGAAAAAGGATAGTGTGTGGGATGCGGGAAGTCTTTTATTGAAATATTCATCAGAAATCTGTGGAATTCTTCGTGGTCTGGATTCAGGTTCTTCTATTTCAGGTTGCGGTACCATCGACATGTTTCGACCATCTCGTTGGTCATCCTCTGGACGTGGTTGAAAAGGATCTGGAGAGACAAGGTGCTTGGGTCGGTATTTATAGGGGGGTCTTGAACGGTGCTGAATTATGATTGGCTGTCCAGGGCAGTAATCTCAGGCAGAGCCTTCTCTCCCTTGTTGATGTTTGGGGCTTGTCTTGCATGTGAGCGGCCTTGTAGTGCTGGGGATGAATGGGAGAATTTCGATCCTCAGATGCAGAATTTTGATTTGCTTGTTCCCTGTGGGGGTCGCTCAGTGCAGGTCTCCTGGCTGCCATGGGGAGGAGAAAGGTTTCCTGCGTAATGTTGAGGGTTGGTTTCTCCTTCCCAGTGTGCAGTGCTTCCAAGAGGCACAGGTGGCAGTGGTCCGTAGTTTGGTCAGTTATTTCCATGTTCGTGATTATATCTTTTCTTGCAATCCTCTGGTTATGGGCAGTACTGGCATGGTTAAAGATGGCTCCCTCTTGGGCGTGGCAGGAAATCCTCTTGGAGAAATGCATGGTGGTCATACCGACGTAAGAACCGAGGCATCTTCAGACAGGGCATGAGTACCGGTATACCACATTGGTTTTCTTCCAGGGATCCTGCTGAGGGGGGCTGGATAATTACGCATCACCAGGCTGCTCGTCTTTTTGCTCTTGTAATAAATGACCAGATGAATATTGTTATCGGGGTCAACGGAGACATTATCCTCGATGATGTTCTTGATTGCACGTTCATCCCCTTTATATTTATGATAAAATTGTCCTTTATAGAAGAGCTCTGTGCATTCAGGGGCATTTGGGTGAGGTTCCTGCCATTACCATTTATTGATGTTCGCCTTGATAGACTCTTCTATATTTCGGTTTGGGTGTCATTGTTGACGAGGGTCTGGGCTACATGTTCCATTTCTTCATGTGTGTCATTCCAGGAGGAGCAATGTGAGAGGGCCCTCCTGACGTAGGCGCTGGTGGTGGAGCACTTTTACCTCTCGGGGCACTCGCTCACCCTGTTCATACACATGCACAGGTTCGTCCACTTTGTGTAGACCTTTGTGAAGAAAGAGGCCTCTCTGTGCTCCACAAGGATGTCAAGGAAGGGGAGGCAGCAGTTTTGGCTGTTTGATGGTGAAACTGAGGCAGCTATGGTTGTGGAAAGCATGCCTCAGATTCTTGATCTCCTCTTGCGAATTGGGGCTGACGAAGGTATCATCAGTGTAGCTCACACACATCCTTGGCTGGTCTGTGTCTTCGAATACCCTTTGTTCCACAGTGCCCATTTAGAGATTGGTGAAGAGGACCCTAAAGGGAGAACCAATTGCCACCCCATCCATCTGGGTGTGCATATGGCCACGATGGTTGGAGAAAGGGGCATTTTTAGTGCATATTTCCAGGAGGACACAGAGGGCATGCTCAGTGGTGTTCAGGGATGGGTTAGTGGGGTCCCTATACACATAGTCCAAGATCATCTGGATGGTCTCATCAACGGGGAAGTTGGTGAAGAGGGACTCCACATCCATCGAAGCAATACATCCTCCAGGGGCCACCATTCTTAGGGCCTCCGGGAACTCTGCTGACAACTATGGGAATGTCAAAACGCACAAGCCGGGTAACCCCCTGCACCCCATAATCAGTCAGATTCCTTCCCTGGTGTACCAGTTGGCTAAGAGGCTCAGTGCCATCCTAACCCCTTACATCCTGGGCAGCCACAGCCTGAAGTCATCAGCAGAGTTCCTGAAGGCCCTAAGAAAGGTGCCCCCCGGAGGATGTATTGCTTTGATGAATGTGGAGTCCCTCTTCACCAACGTCCCTGTCAATAAGACCATCCAGATGATCTTGGACCGTGTGTATAGGGACCCCACCACCCCATCCCTAAACATCCTTGAGCATGCCCTTCATGCCCTCCAGGAAATATGCACCAAAAAGGCCCCTTTCTCCGACCATAGTGGCCATATGTACGCCCAGATTGATGGGGTGGCGGTGGGTTCTCCTCTTGGAGTCCTCTTCACCAATTTCTGTATGGGCACTGTGGAACAAAGGGTACTCAAGGACATACACCAGCCAAGGATGTACAGGCACTACATCGACGATACCTTCGTCAGTGGCAAATTCACAAGAGGAGATCAAGAACCTGAGGTGCGCTTTCCACAACCATAGCTGCCTCAGTTTCACCATCAAACAGCCAAAACCGCTGCCTCCCCTTCTTTGACGCCCTTGTGGAGCAGAGAGAGGCCTCTTTCTCCACAAAGGCCTACACGAAGCTGACAAACCTGAGCATGTGTATGAACAGGGCGAGCGAGTGCCCCGAGAGGTAAAAGCGCTCCACCATCAGCGCCTATGTCAGGAGGGCCCTCTCGCACTGCTCCTCCTGGAGTGACACATATGAAGAAATGGAATGTGTAGCCCAGACCCTCATCGATAATGGTCACCCAATAGAAGAGTCTATCAAGGAGAACATTGATAAATGGTAATGGCAGGAACCTCGCCCCAATGCCCCTGAACACATAGAGCTCTTCTATAAAGGACAATTTCATCATAAATATAAAGAGGATGAACGTGCACTCAAGAACATCATCGAGGATAATTTCTGCCCCATTGACCCAATAAGAATATTCAGCTGGTTATTTATTACAAGAGCAAAAAGACGAGCAGCCTGGTGATGCATAACAATCCAGGTACCCCCCTTCAGTAGGACCCCTTGAAGAAAACCAGTGTGGTATACTGGTACTCATACCCTATCCGAGGATGCCTCGGTTCTTACATTGGTATGAACACCATGCATTTCTCCAAATGGATTTCCTGCCATGCCCAAGAGGGAGCCATCTTTAACCATGCCAGTACTGCCCATAACCAGAGGATTGCAAGAAAAGATATAATCACGAACATGGAAATAATTGACCAAGCTATGGACCGCTGCTGCCAGCACCTCTTGGAAGCATTGCACATTGGGAAGGAGAAACCAACCCTCAACATTATGCAGGAAACTTTTCTCCTTCCCACGGCAGTCAGGAGACCTGCGCTGAGCGACCCCCATAGCGAACGAGCGAATAAAAATTCCGCATCTGTGGATCGAAATTCTCCCATTCATCCCCAGCACTACAATGCTGCTCGCATGCAAGACGAGCCCCGAACATCAACATGGGAGAGAAGGCTCTGCCTGAGATGACCTGCCCTGGGCAGCCAATCATAATTCAGCACCAATCAAGACTGACCCAAGTGCCTTTTTCTCCAGATCCTTCTCAACCACGTCCAGAGGATGACCAACGAGATGGTCGAAACATGTTGACAGTACCACAACCTGAAATAGAAGAACCTGAATCCAGACCACGAAGGATTCCACAGATTTCTGATTAAATGTTTCAATAAAAGACTTCCTCATTCACACACACTATCCTTTTTCCAGTTGCTGACTAACATCACTGAGCCTGAAAAGTGAATAATAATAATAATAATAATAATAATAATAATAATAATAATAATAATAATAATAATAATAATAATAATAATAATAATAATGAACTATCTACATTAGAATCCGAGTAGCCGTTAAGAAGCAGATTGCTCAGTTAAAAAAAAATTTGACATTACAATAACTTACTCTAACCATTTGAAGCATTATATTCAAATAAGCAGCCACCTGTTCATTTGGAATTTTCCAAAGATGTGTGAAAAATATGTAAACAAAGATTCAAAATTGTTCTTGCATTTGATGCAAGCATATGAGCCACAAAAAAAACTATATAATTTACAAGGCTTCTGTTTGAATCTGACACATTGTGGCTGAACTTTCTGTAGCGTAGGACCTATTTTGGATTGAATGAGATGTCTCCTCTCAGTTTGGTCCCCCTCGAGTAGGACGCCTTGACGAGGTGAGGGGCTAAGGGACCCTGGCCCTTGGGCCCGGGTCCTGACGAATCATCCTACATAGTTTTTGGTTTAAATGGCGTGGACATTTCCACATTCGCAAAAATTTTACTGCTTAGGTGAGTCTGAGAAGGGATCGTTTTTGGAAGGGGTTCGCATTGAAGCTAATTGTGGGAGTTGTGGTGGTTGAGTCGCCACCCGAGATAGTTTGGACCTAAGAGATGGTGATGGGATTTTTCCCACTGCTATCTTGAGGGCGGAACCATCTCTGGGGATCAGCCCATCGGAATCCAGGGGCTGGTTTTTGGAGGTGGGACTCCTGGCTTTTGTCCGAAGCCCACCAGTATGGTTGGAGTGGGGAGTCAGTCCCCATTAGTGGGGCAGAACTCCCAGCAGGCGGATTGGCTTATACCTGGGCCACTGCAAGCGTACTGGTGCTATCCTGAAAGGGTAGGGTATGGGGTGGACTGTTGGGAGTCAACTCTCACTTGTGCCATTGGTGGAGAATGCGAATACCTAACTGATCTACGATACTTTCTTGATATGACCAAGCAGTTTTGGGTGGGTGGATGAACCAGTTTGTGTGTGGTGGTCTGATGTGTGCATGCTTGGCATCTTGGGGTCTCTTCGTGGGCTTTAGGAGTGTGTTGGGCTGGGGAAGCTGAGCAGTAGAGCTGCCCAGTTTGTCCTTTTTGATATGCTGTCGGGGTCTGTGCGGGGGCTCTTGGGTGTCGGGTGTGCACTTTTTGGACCTTTGCATGTGGACTGGTTTAAACTTATGGATTTGGCTTTTAGTTCTCCCTCCCCTGGATCCGATGACTTAACGGCACTGGCAACGACTTCTGGCATGAACATGGATACGGGCTTGGCTGTTGGACAGAACCAAACACTGAGACACCAGGGTGTTAATAAATCTGGTGGATTTGATTCAAATAATAGGGTCCTTTATTGCACTAATGTAAACTTATCATTAGATTACGAATGTTTATACAGTGTAGTGAAGCAATTCGGCAAAGTGGAAAGAATTAAATTAATTCTAGAAAAAGATAAGCAGTCATTTTGTGCTTTTATCAAATTTTCCTCTCCTTGGAAGCTAGTGAGGCACAACAAAGACTCCATGGCCACATTCTAAATGATTCAGTTGTCAGCACGAAAGTGTTTTCAGTGAAAAACTTGAATGATGAGCCATTTGACTTTGTTCCAAAGGCTGAAGAACATGGACCAGTCCCATGTACCAGAGCTCTTCCTCCCCCTTTATGGCATGTTGCTATCTACAAGGAGGGAGGGAAAATTTGATAAAAGCTGCTGACTGCATTGAGAGCAAGGTTGGTTCCATTCCCATTGGAAATTTAAAACGGTATGGAAAGAATCTTCTAATAAAAGCTGGAAATGAGACTCAAGCAGTTCTGTTAGCTAACTTTAAACCTCCTGAAAGTGGAAATATTGAATCTATTTCATCTCACAGATTCTTTAATACACTGAAAGGAGTAGTTTACTCAAAAGATCTGCATGTTTTTAAAGAGGAGGAGATTCTCCATCGATGCCCTCCTTGTGTATCTCATGTAAAAAAACTGGGTGGTGATGCAGCTATCCTTTAACCTTCTCCTCTAATTACCTACCTGATACCATCATTGTTGGCCATGAGAGGATGCAGGTTAAAAATATAAAAGAAGTCCTAGACAGTGTCGCAAATGCTTTGAATATGGCCACATTCAAAACTCTTGCGATAACAATAAAAGATGTCCTGTGTGCTCTGCAGAGCACGATAATTTTGATGATTGCAAAGCAGCCCGATACTGTTTTCTTTGCAAGGGTGATCACACACCAAACTCTAGGGCTTGTCCCAGATATAAATTTGAACAAGAAGTGTTGGCAGTGGCAGATAATGAACATATTAGCATTAGTGAAGCAAAGCGCACGGTAATGGGGGCAAACAAAAGTGCCAACACTACGTATGCTTCTGTAATAAAACATATGAAAACTTCCAACAATGTAAGGCCACCAATAACTGTGTCTGATGGAAGATATCACAAACCTGGTATTTCTCGAACCATGAATAATAATGAAAATCTCCAAACTGGTGAGAAACTTCGTCGGCAAGTGCTTTGAAGTCCAATAGCAAAATTGTACTTCCAAAAGCACAGAAAATTTATCTTCCACCACATCCACAGCTGTCGATTCATCTCCAAAAATAAGGGTGCCAAAATCAGCCAATAATTCAGGAAAATATTCTGAAAATACTTCAAACCAAAATAAGCTAAAGGAACAATCCCAATTAGATAGAGCTAGTTCAGAGCCATCAATCACCACAGCCACAAACAAAAATAATAATAAAACTATGGTTGCAACTACCAAGAAACGCACAAGAAATAGTTCCCCAAATAATGATAATTTTATAATAAAAACTTCAAATGGGTTCAGTGTTTTGGAAGACATCTCTCCTCCTAGAAAGGTGGTTCCAAAAGTAGTTTCAGAACAAAAACATATGAGTTCAATTCAGTCTTGCTACCCTAAGACAAATAGGATTAGTGGTGCACAGAACCACAGCAATAATTCTGAACATCAGGTTCATAATAAAAATATGAAGATCAACCAAAGACCCTGAACACCAATTCAGATGAAAAGGGATTAAGAAAACAATCTCTTATAAAGGAGAATTTCCCACTCCACCCTAGGAACAGTACTTCCTCCAAGGAGTGGGAAGTAGCACATTTTACCACCTTAGCATTCTTGCTCGATATTCTTCAGTGGAACTGTAAAGGTCTCAGAGCCCGTACAGAAGACCTTAAAGTTTTAATGCATGAATTTAATCCAGGGATTATATGCCTACAGGAAACAATGTTAGGCAACTCTGTTTATAATCCTGGACTAAATTATTCAATATTTAAATCATATCCCCAATTGGTGATCGTGCCCATGGAGGTGCTGCAATTATTATTAATAAATCTCTACAGCACTCCACAATACAATTAAATACAACACTACAAGCTGTCGCTATTTCAGTCATTTTGGAAAAGAGGATAACAATCTGCTCCTTATACCTTCCACCAGACCTTGATTTTAACATTGGAGATATTCAGTTGTTAATTGACCAACTTCCAGCTCCTTTACTTCTGCTAGGTGATTTTAATGCCCACAACCCCTTTGGGGAAGTCGGTTTTTAGATAGTAAAGGGAAATTAATCGAAGACCTTATTGACAGGAATGATGTTACCCTGTATAATAATGGGTCAATGACTTTCCACAACATTCACGATAATCATTTCTCTGCACTGGATCTTAGTATTTCTTCAACTAGTATCCACCTTGATTTTAATTGGTCTGTTAATGAAGATTTAAATGGAAGTGATCACTACCCGATCCATTTGAAATATGCTCTGAATGCTCCATCTGAAGTTTTACCTAAATGGAAGGTAGAGGACGCAGACTGGGATAAATTTAGTAAGGGTGTCAATCTAGATAGGGAGTTTGAGTCCTTTCATTCTCATCTAGATGCCTATGATTACTTTATTGAATCTACTTTGAAGAGTGCTGAAAGCTCGATTCCAAAAACAAAAGGCAAACCTCGTAGACCTGCAGTTCCCTGGTGGAATAAGACATGTGGTATTCTGAGAAAAGTGACTAGGAAATGCTACAGACGTTACAAAACTAGTGGCTCCCCTCAGTCTAAATTAATCTACAAACGTGCTTTTTAGCCAAGCAGCGGCGGTTTTTATAAGAAAGCCAAAAGAGAATGTTGGCTTTACTATATTAATGGAATAAACTCCAAGACCCCACTAAGAGTGGTGTGGCGCAAAATAAGGAAACTGAGTGGAAAATTTGTAGCGTCATCATTGCCCTCATTAAAAATAAATGACACTCTAATCACAGAGCCCACTGAAGTTGCCAATGAGCTAGGAAAACACTTTTCTAAAATTTCCAGCCCTAACAATTATTGTCCAGAATTTCAAAGAATTAGGAATTCTGAAATGTGTCTGAAGTTTGGTTCGGGAAAATCTGAACCATACAACTACAAATTTTCCCTAAGAGAACTTCGTGAGGCGCTCTCCTCAAGTGAATCCACAGCTCCAGGTGAGGATACAATCATGTATGAAATGCTGAAACACCTCCCAGATGATGCCAAAAACTATTTACTGAAGATTATAAACAAAATATGGGAAACTGGAATTTTACCCAAGGACTGGAAAATATCCATAATTGTCCCTGTTAAAAAGCCTAATAAAGATGCTTCCCAAGCCACCAGCTATAGACCAATAGCTCTTACCAGCTGTGTAAGTAAGCTGATGGAGAAAATGATAAATACTAGACTGGTTTGGCACCTGGAGACCAAAGGATTACTATCGCCATTTCAATTTGGTTTCAGAAAAACCGCTCCACCCTTGATCCCTTGCTGAGGCTGACCAACCAAATCCAGCAAGGATTCGCCAAAAAAGTGTCAGACCATTGGCATATTTTTTGACTTGGAGAAAGCATATGACACTACCTGGAGAATTGGCATCATGAAACAATTGCACAAGATGGGCATATGTGGAAGAATGGTCAGGTTTATATATTCCTTTTTATCAGACAGACTTTTTAAGGTAAGAGTGGGAAACTCCTTCTCCCAACCTTTTATGCAGGAGGAAGGAGTTCCTCAAGGAAGCGTTTTAAGTGTAACACTTTTTCAGTGGCAATAAATAGTGTGATTGAAAAAATCTCGCCCCTGTTAAATGCTCTTTTTTGTCGATGACCTTGCAATATACTGCACAGGATATGATTCCTTGTCTGTATGTAAACATTTGCAAAGGTCTATTAATGCTATTACTAAGTGGGCTGATGAGAATGGTTTCAAATTCTCCTCTTCCAAAACAGTTGCAGTAAGATTCACCAGGTGCCGGCGTGTGGAAGAGGTTCCCACACTTAGTTTAAAAGGGTCCATCCTTCCTTATGAGAGTGAAGTTAAATTTCTGGGGATGACTATTGACCATAAATTAACATGGGCTAGCCACATAAATGCCCTAAAGTTTAATGTTAAACAATCTATGAATATTTTAAAGGTTGTCTCTGGATTTAGTTGGGGGCTGATAAGAAATCCCTTCTGAGGCTATATGACTCTCTGTGTCGATCTAAGCTAGACTATGGCTGTCAGATTTATTCCTCAGCCTGTACAACCAAGCTAAAGAACTGGATGTTGTACACAACATGGGGTTGAGAATATGCTCAGGGGCTTTTAGAACTTCGCCTGTTGAAAGCATTTATGTCGACACAGATCATTTACCCCTTGATCTAAGAAGGCAAGAGCTAGGGTTGCGATACATGGCTAGAATGAAAAGTGCTCCCAAAAATCCCTCCTTTCAAGCACTAAAGGAAACAGACTCTCGAAGTTTTTCTGGTACAAGAGCTTCTAAACCATTCCAAATTCGACTGAATGAGGATGTTAGGAATAATCACCTTAAATCCCAGAAAGTCCTGGAAGTAGAATATCCTGTAAATCCTCCATGGCTTATCCCAGAAGCATCAATATGTAAGAAACTGTTTAACAAAAAGGACTGCACTGTAGAAGAGATTAGGGGCAAATTCTTAGAGCACGATGTTACCCATACTAATTTTACAAAAATTTATACAGATGGATCTAAGTCAGATAGTGGTGTTGGTTGCGCTGTTATCCTTGGTGATACAGCGTACACAGCTAAATTACCTGACTCTGCATCAATATTTACTGCCGAATTAACAGCCATAGTGTCTGCCCTAGATTTAGTTTTTCAAAGTAGTGACTCTAATTTTGTCATATACTCAGACTCTAGAAGCACCTTAGAAGCTATTAAAAATTTAATAGCTTTCATCCATTAATTCAAAAAGTTCGGGAGTGGCTTTTTCGTATATATTATCGACGTAAATCAGTCTCTTTCTGTTGGGTCCCTTCTCACGTGGGGGTTCGTGGAAATGAGATGGCAGATAGGGAAGCGAAAGCTGCTAGTATTTTATCAGAAACCTCTTTTAGAAAAGTGCCTCATACAGATCTAAAAGGTCCCATTAGATCTTATGTTTTATAAATGGCAAGAAAGGTGGACTTCTCCCTTCTTGCCAATAATAAGAAATATAGAAATATTAGGGATAATGTACTACCGTGGTCTTCGTCATTCCAGCTTGACAGACGAACAGAGGTTATTTTAACGAGATTAAGGATTGGGCTCACTCTCGTCTGACCCATCAGTTTATTTTTGAAGGAAGCAGCCCTCCAGAGTGTGCTTACTGTGACGAGACACTAACAGTGGAGCACATTCTGGTGGTCTGCCCCAGATATTTTAACCAAAGAGAGAGATATTTTCAGGGTAAATCCCTGTCTGATATTTTTGGGAGATGAAGCAGATATTTCTGCTATCATCTCTTTTTAAAGTGTATTAAAATTTTTAACGATATTTAATTTTATTTAATAATTTATTACTGTACATCAAGTAGAATTTTAATGACATTAATTTTTTTTTATGTATATAGCACATCATTCATTAAACTTCATACCCTTATTTATTGGTCACATCACTTCATTTTATTTATTAATCATTTCCTTCATGAATTCATAACTTTAACATAATTTATTTTCTTTCCATTACGGCGCTGAATGGCCTTGTTGGCCCCAGTGCCTGGGCTTTTGCCCTAAATATCATACATCCATCCATCTCATTTTGGTCAAGTGATACCCACAATGGAAGAGCGATACCCGGAAATACTTGGAGATTTTACAACTTCAAGTTTGTAGGGGCTCAGCCTATTATGAAAAAAGTTAGAAAGGTGAAGAATGAATTATTTAAAAGAAAAAACAAGTAAAAAAAGTGTCGAAGTTTCCTCGACGCAACCAAATTTTCTGTACAGTGTATGATGACGTATGAAACTCTCAGCCATGGCCCATGACACTTTCAGCCATGGCCCGGTGGTGGCCTGTATTGTTGGCACCCATAGTGGTGCCAGACGCACGTTCACAGCTAAGTTTAACCTGAAGTAAAATGAAAACTACTGAGGCTAGAGGGCTGCAATTTGTTATGTTTGATGATTGGAGGGTGGATGATCAACATACCAATTTGCGGCCCACTAGACTGTAATTTTTAAGATCTGAGGACGGACAGAAAAAGTGCGGATGGACAGACAAATAGCCATCTCAGTATTCTTCTTTTACAGAAAATTAAAAAGAATATGAGATAAAACAGTTGCATTACAAACGAGACTCGAGTGAGCATGTTACAAAGAAAAGCATTTGCACCAAGACTGATCTTCTGAAGTTCCAACGGTTCAATCACGTGACTGGGAGGATTCGTCCATAATTTGGTCACAGCAGGAGCAATACTTCTAAAACTTGACAAAAGAGCAGGCAAGACTATTAGAATGAACTGCGTGTCTGGCACTACGTGGTGGATTGTATACTTTTCGAAGACCTGAATGCAAATGAGGATCAGAATTAAGAGAAGGTGATAAAGTCCGCGCAACGAGCTCAGCGGTCGATGATGCCAGAGATGAATACGACGATCGGCTTCAAGAAATCTGATAGAAGTACGATTTTTTACCCAACAGTTCAAGATGCGAGTCAGTTGCCGAAGACCAGACTAGAGAGCAATATTCACAACAAGGCAGTAATAAAGGAATCAAAATATTTCTTTGAGATAGAGACATCTTCAGAAATCTTGAAAACTCTCTTCAACCGACTGTGTGCGCTCGCGTGTAACTGAAGAAAGATGGACCGAGTACGTTGCTCTTAAAGTGAATTTGCCGTCAACAGTGACTCCTAGAATTTTAGATGAGTTGCATTCGATGTGGGAGAGAGAGAGGAGTCTAATATCGTAGGCCTGCTGACAGTCATACTTTGCTTGTTTTTAAGACAACTTCATACCGCATAATTTGCATAATTTACAGTTTTTAAGTGCAGAATAATTTGATGATGATTTATTGGATTTTCAAGAAAAGAATAAGAAAATATCCCGTGAAAGCACATACGTCCAAGAGGCGAGTTTAAACGTGGACTTTGGTGAATGTTCAGAAAACATTGTTCAGAAATTCTGTCTTATGTTGGTGGGCATTTGTCCAAATATATAAGAAAAACGCATCGGTGGGGTTTTTTTTTTTTGTTTCACCTGCAGTAACGGTGTGACAGGTGACACCATCCGACTCATAAAAATCAGTACAAATTGTTTTTTGGCGAAATTTCTGAATGTAGTTTTTAATTTCACACTTATGCGTTCATGAATACAGCCACTCATGACTATTACTCTGGCTGTACCTGATCCTTTTTTAAAATAATGAATTTTTTACACTTAGATTGGGGATGCGATATAACAATGGTTTTCTTTTCTCAAGCGAGAAGAATGAATGACCTGGATATGTAACAGGACACCGACATTTTGACTACAAAAAATGTCATCATTCCGGTGAGCCTCGAAAACTGTCAAACTCCTTTTCTGGATTAGCTGTGTCGAGCAAATTTTAATTTCTCAGAGGAAAGCTACAGTTTCAAAAGATTTTGTAATTATTCGTGTTCTTAGCCCTTGGCCAAAATGGCGCATTCCGTTAAAGAATAAATATGATTTTCAAAACATTGATTGTATACCGTAACACTCATTTTACCATGAGCATCATAGAAGTCAAACCAATCAGTCTATGAGGCGCAGGGAGGCAGTGATTGTCATCGTCGTCAGATCTCGATTAAACGTCCCTCCCTCACGCTCTTTGGGATGCACAGGCGTCGCTTTCCAAAACCCTTTACCTCTTTGCTCAGTCTCTCTCTCTCTCTCTCTCTCTCTCTCTCTCTCTCTCTCTCTCTCTCTCTCACATAAGAGTTGTGTATCGTTTTTATGTCTTAATCAATCATCTTTTATGAGAAATGATAAATAGCAACAAATAAAATAGTTGGGCTGCATAAAAATTTATTATATACCATCCATGCAAAATCCTGCAAAGAATGAAGAGAGAGAGAGAGAGAGAGAGAGAGAGAGAGAGAGCTGATTTAGGGGCACGTGGAAAATTGGAAACCCTTTTAGCAAAAAGCTTTAAGTAATGTAACTTCAGAGAATTGGGTTAATCTGACAAGATTAAACCAAGACTTCAAGCAGGAGATGCTAAGGCTGACAATTCAGTAGAGCATCTCATAGAATCCTTTGTAATTGAATTGGTATCCTCTGATGAAGAACAAAGTATCCTCTAAGTGTACTGTAACATATGTAAAACATTGTAAAATATATTCCATTAATGTTCTTATTTCTGTTGTAATATTTGTTCCACTATTTTTAATACATAACTTTTTGCTACTTTTCGAAATAGATTTCCTGCTGAATTTCTGATCAATATCTAGCATATCAGATACGAAACAAAATTTTACAAAGAATGAGAATAATTTTGGGACCAAATATGAGAGAGAGAGAGAGAGAGAGGGAGAGAGAGAGAGATTGGGGGGTGGGGGTTGCCAAGCAAAGAGGTAAGCTTTTGGAAAGCGATTGGTGTAAATCCCAAAGAGAATGAGTGACCCTCACTGAGAAGAGAGTTGAATCGAGATCAGAAAGTGATGCATTTTAGCCCCAAACCTACCTACCTACCTACCTGCGCCGCCACGGCAGAATGGTTGACTATAGCTTGGCCTGAAAAATGTATGTACTCTGAGAAGCATATGGAATAAGACACAGGAGTTAACTAGAATATAAAGAAAAAAAATTACAGGTCCCTGTAATTTCTCGTTTGTTATTAAATAAGTAGCACTTGATTTCACAGCTAAAATAATAAATACTTCTTACAATAATACAGGGTTTGTTCCTACACAAATACAAGCCCTTGTGCTTTACATAGGGATTTAGTTTGCTAACGCGGGCTGGAACAGCCGTTTAAATTTCAGACAAGGTTGTTGACTATCGATGGTAGGGGGGAAACCCAGCCCACTCGTCGGTCTGTGCTCCACTTTGCTTTCGGCTGCCATTGATTGAAGACGTCTATGCCCTCTCTGCCCGACTGCCATATGCTTTCATGCTTTTTTTCCAGTTTGCTTGCTTGTTATATTGTGTTGATAATAAAGTATGCAAACCTGTAGTTTTACAACTACCTTTTACTGAGAGGAAACTGATAACCCTTAGGTGCTGCTGGGGAAAGACAAACCTTGTAATTGGTTTCTGTCTTCTATTGAGATTGATACTCATACCTTGTGTGTGTGTCATGCTGCAGGCATGACTGCAATCAATCAAGTCCTTCTTTGGAGCATTGGGTCTGACCTTCTGAACAGTGGGTGAAGTTTGCTGGGAAAAAGAAGAGTAAAGAAAGTTTCTCTGGTATCATTGGATTGCAATACTCCCCTGTGACACTGAAGATTCTCTCTGGTTCCTTCTTGCCCTCGGCCAAACTACCACCTGCTGTTACCATTCCCAAAGGAGCAGTTTCCCTTTCACCAATTCCTGCTGCTTTGTCAGTAGAGAGCCATCGAAGGAGGGAAAAAGACCAGCCTGATTCCTTTACGGCAGTTTCGCTTCGACTGGAAGAGGAGTTGTCCTTGGGGGGGACGCTCCTTCTCGGGGTGGAGAGAGACTGTCTCAGCTAACCCAACCTTTGTTGTAGGTGCTGTTGAGCCTGAGGGACTTAAGGAGCAGTGGCCATCCCTAGGCCTCATGGGAGAGTAGAGTTTGTATGGTCTTACTCACCACTTGAAGGCTGTGCAGGGCCTTCATGTCACTGCTGCGGAAGCAGTGACAACTTCTGCAGTTACGGTATCCACTGGCTTAGGGCAATGACTATGGCTGTAATATTGCCTCACATTCCTTCAGTAATGTACGCAAAGGTGTTGCTGGCAACTTAATTGCTTGTTGATGTCTCCCTCCACACTCTGCTGTCTAAAGCCACCCAGAGCAAGAAGAAGTCAAAGAAGAGGAGAAGAAGGCATCATTGTCATCTTTGTCTTTCTCTTTATTGTTGAGGGCTGTCTCCTCCTCCCTTTCTTAGAAAGCTAGCTAGCAAAGGAAGAAGAAGGCTGACTTGCCTGCTTGGGTGAAGTCTTGTAGAGCTTCCAGCGGACAGCCCTCTCCTGCAGAGATGGCTACTGGGTCTCTTGCTAGTGGTGTACTGCTGAACAGTATACTGGTACCAGTCCCAGTAGCTCGCCTACGGACCCAGGCCCAGCTGCCAGCAGGGCCCAGCGAGAGAAGGTGAGCAGAGAGCTTGCAGGCTCTCCCTCAGCAGCCCACGGCAAGAGGAGGTCCCCCGCTCAGTCTTCTTCATGTGTGGGAGCTCCGGCTTCTGGAAAGACTGGAGCACACTTACGGGACACCCCGCTCATGTTCATGTGAGTGGGATCACTCTCCCTGACCTGTGCAGATGTCTTCACCACAGGTTGACGACAACCCATGGCCTTGCTCACCTGTCAGGACTTTGGTCTCCAGTGAGCTGGGCAATGGTGCACGTGATCCCTCACGTGTTCCCTCCATCTCCTCAGGGTTCTCCAGGAGCCAGGCAGATCTAGAGCTTGGGACCAGGACCGTTCGCAATCCCATCCCAGCCCATTCATGGAAGTGTACATTCCTGCAGGCTGTTTGTCAGCCATTGAGTTGCTTTAGGGACCCCAGAATGAACTCAGGGTTTTGATGGGCTTGCCTTGGTCGAGACTTGCTGAAGAGGTCTTGGACCAGGTGAATTCTCTAGTTTCTTGGCAGGAGAATTCACTTAGGCCTAGCTGCTCTCTTGGATTGACCTATGGTCACTGCTGGTGGCCAAGATCGCATCATCTTCTTCAGGTTCCTGTACGCCCAGGAAGATGCTGCTTTAGGAGATATGTTGTCTGATGCTAGGGACATCAATGACTTAGCCCACCATATGGCAAACCTGTTCCAAGACCTCTTGATAAGAGTGCCATTGGGCACACACCCTCCCGAGATGCTTCTCTTTTCAGACACATCAACTTAGGGATGGGGCACTCACCTAGAACGGTTGCTAGTGTCAGGTGTGTGGGGCCTGGACAACAGACACCTTCACATCAATATCCTGGAACTCAAGGAGTTTTAGGACCAAGTGATGGGGTACTCCATGGTGTTGATGAGTGACACCACCACAGTGGTGCCATACGTCAACAAGCAGGGGGGGCTAGTTTCCTTCCGGCTACAGAGGTTGGCGGTGCAGGTATACAAGTGGGCGGTAGCCCGCTCAATAGAACTGTCAGCTAGGTACATTCTGGTATCCCAGAATGTAGTGGCAGACAAGCTCAGTCGCCAGTCAGGTGATAGGGACTGAATGGTCCCTACATCAAGACACTGCGAAGCGGTTATTCGATCTTTAGGGCCTTCCAAGGATAGATCTTTTTGCAACCTGGCACAACAGGAAGTTACTGGTGTTTTGCTCAATTGTACTGGACCCATGGGGAGCGATGGAAGATGAGTTCCTGTACTCTTGGAACAACCTTGAGGCATATACCTTTCCCCCATTCCGTCTTATTCATTGGGTGATCAACAGGGTCATGATCACCCTGAATCTCAAGTTGATTCTGGTGGTTCCAAGTGGCCACACGCTGAGTGGTATCTGGACCTACTCTTCAGCAGGTAGTGGATTTTCTCATCTACCTTCACCGAGTGAAGCTTCACTCAGTTGCAGACATTAAGGGCTAAAGAGCTGCCCTTGGCCAAATCTTCTGGTTGAAGGGGGTAGATTTTTCATCCTCATGGAAGATCTCAGTGTTTCTGAGAAGCTTCAAACAGCCTTGCCCACCCAGGGAACTCATGCACCCTGAGTGTGACACGACTCTCATTTTGAGGAACCTGACATGTGCATCGTGTGAGCCGTTGAAAGAGTCATCATATAGGGAACTGACCTTTAAGACTGTTTTCTTGCATGTCCTGGCTTCGGCGAAGAGAGTAGGCGAGCTCCATGGCCTTTCCTTTGATTTTAAGCTCTCAAGGGGATGGGGATCTGTTATGCTTGAGTTTGTCCCAGAATTCGTAGCAGAGACTAAGAAGCTGATGGTCCTTAATGCCAGATTTGAGTCATCTTTTATACCCTCCCAAGGTGCTGCTTTGTCCAGTTAAGGTGCTGCGGTACTACCTTAATAGAACTCAACACTTCAGGCCTGAGTGTCGACACCTCTTCGTTAGTACTGGCTTGACCAACAAAGAAGTGGCCAAGAACACTATCTCTTTCTGGCTTTGTGAGGCAATCAAGCAGATTTACTCTTCATCTGATGAGGTAGATGGGAGCACAGTCTGGTTGAGAGCTCATGAGGTTGGGGCATCGCCCCGTCACTCGCATTCTGGAAGAACCTGTCTGTTCAACAGGTATGACGAGCGGAGGTGTGGTCCTGACAGATCACATTCACTTCATTTTACCTTTGGGATGTTGCGCACAAGTCCTTGGACACGACTTCCTTGTGTCCTGTGGTGGCTGCTGAACAAATTGTATAGCTCATCCAGCTCCCCTAAAGAAGATATGTAGCATCTCATCTAAGGTGATCGGTAAGCATGAGAGAATGTGTGTGTGATTAGCTGGTCTTCTCCTTTTTCTCTTTTACGTTTCTCTCTCATGGGGCGGAGAAGCAGGCAGTGAGCCATTACACGCTGGACTGGTGAGACATGTAGGTGATTTTATATGACAGGAGTACTCTGTCTCTCACCGTTTTGCAGGTTTTTAGATGCATGTCCCTCCCACTCTCTAGACAAGGGGAGAGAGAGATTGACAATGAAACAAACCTGTTGGTTTTTATTAGCAGTTTTGCTGTCTCTGACACTATTGGGTTCATCCAAGCCTTTATAGAATAATGAGACAATCTTGTTAATTCATGCCCAGAAGTATATAGATGCAGTTGCAGCATCCCACATGTTCAGCAAGATAGAGGTGTGAGATTCCTTCCTCGGCTCTGCCAGACCTGGAAGGTATTCCTGGGTGGGAAGAACTACTAGTCAGTTCAGAGTTTTGCCCAGACGTCCCCCACCAATGGGTAAATCTCCTATGTAAAGAACAAGGGTTTGTATTTGTGTAGGAACAAATAGAAAATTTTAAAAGTAATTTGTATTTTTCCTAGCAAACAAACCTGAGTTCTTTACATTTATGTCCCACCGCAGCCACCCCTCATTCTGGGTCGAAAGGCAAAGTTGAGTACAGACCAACAAGTGGGCGGGATTCCCCCCTACCATTGACAGTCAACGACCTTGTCTGAAAGTTAAATGGCCGTAGGGGGTTAGTGCTGTCAGTGCACTGCATAGCCATTACTTAAGGTTCTTTGCAGTTTGCCTTCGGCCCCTAGTTGCATCCCCTTTCGTTCCTTTTACTGTAACTCGTTTCATATTCTTTTTCTTCCATCTAACAATTAATCCATATTGCAACTGTGAAGTTCCTCGTTGGACAGGTCGGTAATGATCTCGGCTAGCACTTTGCTGGCCCACATTCGAGTCTCTGACTGGCCAATGAAGAATTAGAGGAATTTATTTCTGGTGATAGAAATTCATTTCTCATTGTAATGTGGTTCGGATTCCACAATAAGCTGTAGGTCCTGTTGCTAGGTAGCCAATTGGTTCTTAGCCACGTAAAATGAAATCTAATCCTTCAGGCCAGCCCTAGGAGAGCTGTTAATCAGCTCAGTGGTCTGGTTAAACTAAGGTATACTTTTTTTTTGCAACTGTGAGGTTTTCCTCCTGTTACATCTTTCAAACTTTTACTGTCAACTTCCGTTTCAGCGCTGAATGACCTCATTGGTCCCAGTGCTTAGCCTTTGGCCTAAATTCTATATTCAATTCAGTTCAGATCCATATGTAATGAAGTCAGGTATGTATATTAGGAAAAATACAAATTACTTTGAAAATTTGCTATATTTTAGTGTAAGACTTCCAGACATGTATTTATACTACCATCAACTGTAATGGACAGAAGTGTTCAATGTATATATTTTCTTTAGACTTCTTATATTTTGAGTAGTCCTCCTGGCAATTATAGATATGTTTATTTGCATTGCATGAAAGACCCGAACTTATTTTGATGAGAACTATGAGACAGGAGGCTGGATATGAAAGGAGATTTGTGGAAGATGAAGCACAGTAGGAAAGATCAAAGTGGCGGAATTCTACAAAGGGCCCTAGCCTTGCACAGCTTTGGAGATGATGAGGATGATGATTGAAGTGTTTTACAGTATTTAAAATATTATTACATTGTCATTAAATTGCGTAGCCCTTCTTCAGAACCCTCCATTAGGTCACATGTGTAGATGAGATTGACTGTTTGACTACCTGCCCTCTACCACCCAAGAAAATTCTTGACTGCGCCCTTGAGGTACAGTGATTGTCAGAAACTATTCTACTTATTTCTATAACATGACTGAACTGCTCTTTACCAGCAGAAGCTTGAATGTGCTTTAAAAAACTTTAAAAAAAGAAAATACAAGACACGTTAGATGAACACAATGTAACTGGCAGGAAAGGTGACTGGAAAACGTACTTTGAACAATGAGTTACTGAGAGTAAAGTGATTCAGAGCTTGGATTAAATCTGTGACTATTTGGAGATGTTCCGATCCTGATGCCAATGTTTATTGAAGAGCCGATACCGATAGTGATGCCTCTCAGTAAGCTCTTCCTGGATATTTCCAGAATATGCCTACTCAAGTTCATTGCTGATGTATACATAGTTACATACATTAGTTTATGTTATTTAAGTCGCTGAAGTATTTAGTTACTAACAGGAGCATGTGTATAATGCACTGACTAGGACTGTGAGCTGTGACGAAGTGTGCACTGTCAGATAAATGCTTGTTATCTGAAGAGGGGCTCCGAGTCGACTCCGCGACCCAAGTCACCCAAGTGTTAGACTGAGGAGAGACGTACCGAAGAAGGATCTAAGCAAAACTCATGACTAAAGGAAGGGTCATTAAGCAAAACTCATGACTAAAGGAGGGGTCTTTAAGCAAAGCTCATGACTAAAGGAGGGTCTAAACAAGACTCGTGACTAAAGGGGGGGTCTTAAGCAAAACTCATGACTAAAGGGGGGTCTAGGCAAAGCTCATGACTAAAGGAAGGGTCTTTAAGCAAAACTCATGACTAAAAGAAGGGTCTAAGCAAAACTTATGACTAAAGGGAGGATCTAAGGAAAACTCGTAACTAAAGGAGGCTTCTAAGCAAAACTTGTGACTAAAGGAGGGTTTTAAGCAAAACTCATGACTAAAGGTGGCGTCTAAGGAAACCCCATGAATAAAGGAGGTGTCTAAGCAAAACTCATGACTAATGGAGGGGTGTTTACCAAAACCCATGAATAAAGGAGGGGTCTAAGCAAAATTCATGAATGAAGAAGGAGTCTAAGCAAAACTCACGACTAAAGGAGGGGTCTAAGAAAAACTTATGACTAAAGGAAGAGTCTAAGCAAAAACCATGACTAAAGGGGGCTCCAAGCAAAACTCATAGCCAAAGGAGGGGTCTAAGCAAAACTCATGATTAAAGGAGGGGTCCAAGGAAAACTTATGACTAAAGGAGGGGTATAAGGAAAACTCATGACTAAAGGAAGGGTCTTCAAACAAAACTCATGACTAAAAGAGGGGTCTAAAGAAAACTAATGACTAAAGGCAGGATCAAAGCAAAACTCATGTCTAAAGGAGGGGTCTAAGCAAAACTCATGTCTAAAGGTGGGGACTTAAGCAAAATTCATGACTAGAGGAGGGATCTAAGCAAAACTCATTACTAAAGGAAGGGTCTTGAAGCAAAACTCATGACTAAAAGAAGGGTCTTTAAGCAAAACTCATGACTAAAAGAAGGGTCTTTAAGCAAAACTCATGTCTAAAAGAGGGGTCTGAGAAAAACTCATGACTGAAGGAAGGGTTTTTAAGCAAAACTCATGAGTAGAGCAATGGTCTTTAAGTAAAGCTCATGACTAAAGGAGGAGTCTTTAAGCAAAACTCATGACTAAAGGAGGGGTCTAAGCAAAGCTAATGATTAGAGGAGGAGTCTAAACAAAACTCATGACTAAAGGAGGGGCCTAAGCAAAACTCATGACTGTAGGAGGGATCTAAGCAAAACTCATGACTAAAGGAAAGGTCTAAGAAAAACACATGACTAAAGGAGGGGTCTAAGCAAAACTCATGACTAAAGGAAGGGTCTTTAGGCAAAGCTCATGATTAAAGGAAGGGTCTAAGCAATACTCATGACTAAAGGAGGTGTCTAAGCAAAACTCAAGACTAAAGGAGGGTCTTGGAGCAAAACTCTTGACTAAAGGAAGGGTCTAAACAAATCTCATGACTGAATGAGGGGTCTAAGCAAAACTCATAACTGATGAAGGGTCTTATGCAAAACTCATGACTGAAGAAGGGTCTAAGCAAAACTCATAACTGAAGAAGGGTCTAAGCAAACCTCATGACTAAAGAAGGGTCTAAGCAAAACTCATGACTAAAGGAAGGGTCTTCAAGCAAAACTCATGAATAAAGGAGGGCTCTAAGCAAAACATGATTAAAGGAGGGGTTTCGGCTAACATCATGGATTATTGTTCTCCATGTTGTCACCTAGTTTCTTGAAATATTAATTCATAAACCTTTTAATTTTGTATTTGCTATAATGCTGCTTTAACGTAATAACATGAGAGATATATGACTTAACTTGCAGTGTAACGTAAACTACATCAAGTCCAATTTAAAAATCAGTGATATGTACTTTGCTGTTGATCTACTTGCAGAATCAATTATTTTTTTTTCTGAAATGTAATGTTACCAAAAGGGAAGCAGCGAGTTATCAGTTTGCTCAGTTGAGTTCGCTTAGTTGTTGACATTTCCACCCAATTTAAGGTGCAATTGTCGACTTTGTTGGGGAGCTGTCAAGTGGGAATCCACTTCTGGAAGCAAACCCAAACGTCCAAACTGTGTTCCACCCAAAATAGCGTGATTTGGCACTGATATCTAACTGAGGAGGGCGTGAGAAACTCAGCCCCTATGTAAATTTCTCTCCATGCTCCCCTTTTGGTGCATCAGTTTGTCTTTCCTAAAGACTTGGTGACTGCTTGAATTACCTCTTTTCTTATGAAAGGCGAGTGGGGACCAAGATTGCCGAAAATCCGCCAGAAAGGTTGAGTTCCCCCTATAAACTGGTGAACATGGTTTGCCAGAAGTCACCAAGATTTGGGAAAGATCATAACATAGAAAATGAGGGCACGACCACCATTCCTGCAATGACAGTGACCTCTGGGAGCAGCAAGAAAATAAGCCCCCGAGGTCATATACGGAGAGAAAACACGGCGATTGCTCTCAGAAACACCCGGTAGCGGACCCCCACACACACACACAACCCCTTGCATGCTCCTTATTGAGCTGATCCCATCCATGTGGTCACCGTTCGACCACCCAGTCGCATTGCCTGTGCATTTTCCCATTAAAATCAACCCTCCAGAACTGGTGAAATTCGACGAGACCCCCCCCCATCACTCCGTTATAAGGTAACGTCCTGACTAGAGGTTTTTTTCAAGTCACGTGTCTTTCATCTCCAACTGCACCCTCATTTCCTTTTCAGACTCAATTAGCTCATTGCGGATTTTAATGCAAGTGTATTGTACCAGAATCGAGTTATCTTGGCAGCCTCAGTGCATCCCTAGGTTCGCCCGAGATCATTATAATTATCCTTGTGTAACCGCTGGCATTATCAAATTGCAGGCGGTACATCGGCTGTGGAAATATCAACTGCAATCAGTCCTTCAGTATCCCTTTCAAGAGGATTAATCATAGACTATTCAAATTTTAACAGTGATAGGATAACTAACCATGTGGCAGCCCCTGTTGGATCTGCCTATCATTCCCTTATCTTCTGATGTGTTTAAATGTAAATATATACCATATAAACTAAACCTAAGTGTTTATCTGCAAGCCCCTTGTTGAAGTATGGCCCTCAGCCCAACTGACTTTTTTTTCTTTTATGTACTTTTCCTGCCTGACCAAGAAATTGCAGTCAGATCTTCAAGATTATTAGTAAGCCCCCCCTGTTCACGAGCTAGACTCCAGATTGGACCCCTGAACAAGGAAAACAGTAAGTAGGCCAGGTAAGAACATAAATATTTATATATATATATATATATATATATATATATATATATATATATATATATATATATATATATATATATATATATATACTGTTACGTGTGAGGGTCTTGGTTGATCATGTATTATTCAATTTACGTAGTTTTCACGGCCCTGCAAACCAAGATTACACGTAACCTGCCACTTGAAGCCAAAAGTTAGCCTCAAAGACAGCCGTTAATTAGCCAAAGGTCGCCAGTTAAGGGTTATTAACCTTAACAAAGAATATTTGAGATGAATTTGATTTTAAACGCAACGGTTCTTCCAAACATTCGGACGCGAGGCATACAAAGCATCGAGATTTAACCTGATTTTGCTTACCCTAAATCCTAGGTATTTTACTGGAATAACGGGGTTGAAGCTCACAATATAATAATTAGGCTTAATCTAGACTTCGTAAACACATATACCTAAGTGGTGGCTGAAGGAAGAAAACAAAGAAAAATGTGAAATACAGAAAAGAGGTTAAAAGAATGGACGAAGTTCGAACAGCACACGGACTATACCTTAATGACGTGGCGCCATGCCGCATTTACA